>NC_060126.1:74089933-74297433 GCF_021461395.2 Schistocerca americana | reverse complement strand
TCCGACGAGAGCGGACGTGTCGCGCGAGAGCTCGTTATGTCTACGGACGCTACTCCGGCTGAGGGTGTGGCGGATCGCCGTCCGGCGGAGAATACTTCGTCGGCGGCCTCATCCGGCCCCCCACCTATGATGACCAGGCAACGCCTCCGTGAGAACGATCTGTTGACGACCTGTGCAAGGACTTTGGATATCGGTATGGATTGCACTCCTGATTCTTCGGGTGAAGATGACGACGGCCACCAGCAGCATAGTCGTAAGCGCACCGGCGACGCCGCCACCGGAGCAGATGACGGTTTCCGGAAGCCACCAAAGAAGAAGGTCTCGAAGCAGCCGCAGCGGCGGCCTGACACGGACGCGGTGCCAACGTCTAACCGCTACGACGTCATCCAAGACGGCGCGGACGACGTTCCACCGCCCCAGCAGCAACAGCAACAGCAGGGGGCGCAGCAGCCACCGTCCCAGCCTCAGCTGCAGCGGAAGGTGCCGCCCATTGTGTTGCAGTTTAAGAATTCCTACAAGCAACTACACACGTGGTTAAAGGAACACTGTAAGCAGTCATTTACTGCCAAGCAGACGGGGGGTGATACCCTCAAACTTAGCCTCTCCTGTACTGAGGATTATGTAACTGTAATGGATATGGTTGGGCGAGAGGGTATCCCCATGTATACCTATCCAGCGGTCCGTCCGCCGACTCTGAAGGCGCTGTTGAAGCACATTCCGGCGTCTCTCACCCATGACGAACTGAAGGAAGAACTGGAGGACCTCGGCTTCGTCGCGACGGTGGTGGATTACCATCGTATGCCCGGGACCAATCAGCTTACTGGCCACCGCGTCGTCGTCCTGCAGGACACTCCTCGGCATCGGGAAATATTCCAGCTAACCAGGATTTACGACCTCTCCGTCACTGTGGAACGTCTGCGGAAGTCCCGTGGCCCGGTCCAATGCTTCCGGTGCCAAGGGTTCAACCACGTGGCCCGTCACTGCACTATGCCGCCCATGTGCGTCAAGTGTGGTGCTGGCCACGACAGCCGCCTTTGTCCACGAAGCAAGGATGAGCCGCCCGTCTGTGGCCTGTGTGGAGGCAGTCATCCTGCCAATTTTCGTTCCTGCGCGAAGCATAAGGAGGCTAGCCGTCGGCAGCGGGGTCTTCCGCCCGTCCCGCCCTCCCGACGTGCTGCTACCCGACGGAGGCGACAACCGCCGCCCACACAGCCGGCCAATGACAAGCGTACGTGGCCCTCCCTACTTGAACGCCGGTCCGCGAGGATCCAGCCCGGTGTCACAGTGGCCGATGCACTAAAGGGCGTCTCCCAACCACGGGCGACCGCGGCTGCCGAGGTGCCCAGCGTCCCACCGCCTCCTGCACGCCAGGACCGCCAGCCAGCTTCTCCTTCGCCTACAGCAGTGCCTACTGTTGGACTCCAAGACGTTTTCCAGCTGCTGCAGCATCTGACCACGATGGTGACCGAGTTGACCACCGCCATCGTCAACCTGCCTGCAACCATCGCCGCCACAGTGGAGGCGACGATCTCACGCAGCCTTCGGGCTCCCACTGCCGACACTTCAGTAGCCCAGCATGCCTAGACGCCGCCGCTTGGATGATTTCCGCATAGTGGCTTATAATGCCGCCAACCTCACCTACGACCTTGAGGAGCTTCGGCAGTTCTTGTTTGAACATGACGTGGACATTTGCCTGGTCAATGAGACCTTCCTCAAACCAGGCATCCGCTCCAACATCGCCAATTACCGATGCTTTCGGACCGACCGGCCGACACAGGGGGGTGGCACGGCGATCTTCATCCGCTCCTCCATTCCGCATTGTGAAATTCAACCACCTGCCATCGGGACTATAGAAGTCACTGCTGTCCAGGTTGAAACGGCCACTGGACCAGTCACGTTTATGGCTGTTTACCGGAGCCCTCGTCGCCAGCTCCTCCTGGATGATGCCCGTCGCCTTCTCCGGACTCCTGGCAAATATTTTATTGCTGGTGACCTCAATTGCAAACACGCCGCCTGGAATTCTTTGGTCACCAATCTTAATGGGCGGCTTCTTCTCCAGGCCACTGAAGAGGTGAATGCGTATGTCTGCGGTCCCGAGGAGCCGACGTGTTATCCTAGCAGAGGGAGGCCCGACATTCTTGACATCGCCATTACTCGGGGACTTAATCAGTTCCTGACTGCTGAAGTCCTTCACGAACTGAACTCCGACCACCTGCCAGTTCTCTTTCAACTGGACGTCGCCCCGGTGCAGAGTACGGGCCGGCTCAATCTCAACCGCACGGACTGGCCGTGCTTTCAGCGTCGAGTCACTGCAGCCCTGCAGCGACAGGTGGACGGCGTCGGCGTTCACGAGGCCTCTGCAGCCCAGTTTGCTGATACACTCACTGCAGCTCTGGTGGGAGCGACGCCCCGCCCGCGCACCAGCACAGTCGCATCTTCCGCTCTCCCAGCGGAAATCCTCCAGGACATACGCACACGTAATCGCCTCTGCAAGGAATGGCGTGTGACCAGGGACCCACAGCTGAAGCGCCACATCAACAGCCTGCGCCGTGACATCAAGGCCGCAATTGTCCAGCATAAGAATCGACGCTGGGCTGAGAAACTGCAGGCGTTCACCCCTGACCCCATGCACTGGAATGCGGTCCGCTTTTTTACGAAGCGCAGGACACGGATGCCCCCTCTTGCAACACCGACTGGGACGGCCTATCTACATGAGGATAAGGCGAATCTCCTCGCGGACATCTTTCAGGAGAATTTTACCCCCCTTCAAGAAGATGTGGACCAGCTACACGTCGACCAGGTTGACGCAGCAGTGCAGACCATCCTCCACGGGGACGGGGAGGAGGACCGTGACGACATACCACCTATTTCAGTGGCCGAAGTCCGTGCAGGCATCAAGGCTCTCCCGGCGTCCAAGGCTCCAGGTGTTGACGACGTTACCGGCCGGGTCCTGAAGAACCTGCCGCTCCTGGCTGTGGTTCATCTCACTGCCATCTTCAATTGGGTTCTGCGGACTCGCACCTACCCTGCAGCGTGGAAGCACTCCATCGTTATTGCTGTTCCTAAGCCGGGCAAGGATCGGAAGGACCCAAAATCCTACCGGCCTATCAGTTTGCTTCCACACATCAGCAAGCTGTTTGAGCGGCTTCTTCTTCAGCGACTCCGGACCATCCTGGATATTCGGGAAATCCTCCCCCCGGAACAGTTTGGATTCCGCAGCGGCCACTCCACGACCCAGCAGATTGTACGTGTTGTGGAGTACATCACTCGCGCCTTCAATAACCGGGAATACTGTGGAGCGGTTCTTCTTGATGTCACCAAGGCATTTGACAGTGTTTGGCATGCTGGACTTCTCTGGAAGATGGACCACCTTGGGTTTCCCCGAGCGTACGTGCGCCTCATTGCGTCGTACCTGCAGCACCGTACTTTCGCTGTCCGCGTTGACGCGGCTCTCTCCACTGCCAGACCTATCGTCGCCGGGGTGCCGCAGGGCTCCGTCCTGGGCCCCGTTCTTTATACTATATTTACCTCGGACCTTCCGACGTCGCCCCGAGTGGAGAAAGCCGTCTACGCCGACGATACGATGCTCTACACCAGGAGCCGGTGGCATGCCGCCATGCATTCCCGGTTGCAGCAGGCATGCGACGACCTCGCGATCTGGGCAGCTCGCTGGCGCATCCGGTTCAACCCCCTGAAGACGCAGGCCATCGTCTTTACGAGGAAGACGACGATGCCGGCCCCGCCACTTCGACTCTATGGGACCGCCCTCCCCTGGCAGAAGACCGTCCGGTACCTGGGCGTTATCATGGACGATCGCCTACTGTGGAAGCCACACATCGACGCCGTCCGTACCAAAGTCCACCAGCGGATGGGTGCGCTGTACCCATTCCTTAATGAAGGGTCTGACCTCTCCATCCGGAATGGCCTCCTCATCTTCCGCTTATTTATACGACCAATTGTGGACTATGCGTGTGAGGCCTGGGGCAATGCGGCTCCCACGCATATTCAGCGTCTTCAGGCGCAACAGAATAAGATCCTCCGGCGGGTCTTCCATGTACACCCGCAGTTTCCGCATCAATACCTCCACCATGCAGCTGATGAACTGGAAGTGATGCCCCGCATACAGCAGAATGCCAGCCGTTTTTACCGACGGTCGCGCGCCTCTGCCAATCAACTCATTCGAGACGTTGGCGCACCTCAAGATGTTCGTGACCGCTATCAGCGGCCTGTTGCACTCCTCGACCGCTGAGACTCGGGAGTGCACCAAGCGGACGCTGCTTGCAGCTCCGTCCCTATGATTTTCTTTTTATGATCCCGCATACCCCGATGCCATACAACAAATAAAGAAGTTCAACACACCCTCTCTCCTCTGACGAATGCAGGCAATGCCGTCAGGTAAATCCTGTGTTGCTCTCCTCTTCTTGGGACATAACGACTGGCGGATGGGCGCTTGCTACCGCCCAACGTCCGACAGCCTGTGCGGAGCAGCCCCAAACCTGCGCCACAACCGCCCGCGCCTTTCAAACCACCGAGGATGGGGCTACACACAGCCACACCACAGTCGCCAACCAGTCGCCACGGCAGCGCCGCAAACCACGGCCAAACTGCAGCTACCGCGCGCTACAGCCTGGGTCGGCCCGCCGAGAATCGCCGCCCCCGCCCAAATGCCGCCCCCACAGCCCCAGCCGACGACCCGCCACAATGGCCAAACCTTCGGCAAAACTCCCACACCGTCGCCGCGGCAGCCCGGCCAGCGCGGCCGGCGCCACAGCCACACAAGCCGAGGCGTGCGGCGATGACGGCCGTGCAAACGCGCCTCCGCCGCCCCATCGCCTTCCGTCGCCCTCCCGCCGTTTCCCGATCGGCCCGCAGCCGTCGGGCCACATCGCGCGCCGTCCTCCTCCTCTCGCCCGCCAACATTCACAGCCGTTTCTCAACAATTGCCCGCCGCAAACGGACGCCGCCTGCGCAACAGGCGCCGCCGCCCCTCGCCGCTTCCGACCCAACCCCTCGACCGAGGCAAACCGCAATCCGAATCTACAGACCAACCCAATCTGCCGTCAAGCACACACGACAGCCGACCTTACACGTTACGCGTTACACATTACGTTTACACGTCTACGTTAGGTTAGGTTAGGTGGACGTGGGTTAGGTTAAGGGGACTTGGGTTAGGTTAAGCGTCAAACTTAGGTTAAGCATTCAAACACGTCAGGCGTCAGAGGTTAGGTTAGGTTGGGTTAGGTTAGGTTAGGTTAGGTTAGGTTAGGTTAGGTTAGGTTAGGTTAGGTTACACGTTAGGTTAAGGGGTCAGTGCTAGGTTAAGAAGCGTCAAACGTAGGTTAAAAAAGCGTTCAAACGTGAGGCGTGAGCCGGACAGCTTACCTTACGTAGACGTTAGGGGCTCACAGGCTGAGCTCACCTCGCCACACCACAGGTTAGGTTCGGTTCGGTTCGGTTCGGTTCGCTCGGCTCAGCGTAAAGCGCCGAGGTCAGGGTTACGTTCGTTCACCTTCGGGCGCCACACTTTCGGTTGAAAGGTCGCGACGGGACGACGTCGGCAGGCACGCCGCAAACGAACAAAAACGTACAGACGACGTCGGAAACCGCCGACAGACGGGGGAGCAGCACGACCACGACCAGACACCGAGCGCGAACGAGACACACGCGAACCACCCCCACCGGCCAAAGGGCACCACACAACAACCCAGAGCACCACGTGTCGACACCAGAGCAACCCGCCGCTCACGCGACATGGCTGGCACCGAAGGGCAACCGCCCGCAACTGCGCTTTCCGCGCCGGCCCGGATGCACGTCGTGCTACAACAACACCACTACCGTACACAGCCGCTGTTCACAACATCACTATCAATGGCGCGCCCGCGGCTCGCCGCCGTCGCAGTCGCAGCCCCAACGCCAGCACTTTTGCACCACCATTCACACGCACCGCAACACAGCTCGCCGACACAGCCGAACAAAACAAACACCACACAACAACAGCAACAGCAACAACGCCGCCGCCTCTACTTGTGCCGGCGACCCACCCCGCCGATGGCGCACCTTTCGCCAGCCGGCAATCGACACACACGCACCCACCCACCGGGGCCCAGTGCAAAAAAAAAAAAAAAAAAACACACAAAAACAAAAAAACCAAACAACACAAACGACACGGGAAGCGCACACCGCCACTTCGCGCGCACGCCACCAACCAGTCGTCGTCTCAAAATAACAAACACAAACAAAATAAACTAACAACTAGGGCAACACAAAACAAAAACGCCTCGCACGAACCGCCCACAAAAAGGACAAGCACACGCACAGCCTCTGCTGACGACCACGACGCAGCGGCACGCTGCTCCTGTCCCGCGCCCCGCGCCCCACTCGATTCACAACTCACGCGACACCGTCAACGACGGGCTCGCTTCCCGCAACCTACCACCTTTCCGCCACGACGCACAGCCCCAGCCCCACCCGACGACGCCCGTGGCAACGACTGCACTTTCACCACCGCCTCCCCCTTCCCCCCCAAAACACACACACACACACAGCCAGCCAAAAACGCACTCGCGACCCACACATGCACGTGCATCGGCACACGCCAACCAGTCAACGTCGACAACCACACGCAAGGCTCGAAACGAAACCGGCGTCCTTCCACGTTGCCATCAAGCTACGCGACACAAGACACAAGGAACCAACACAACAGCCGGCCCCACTAATTCCCACTCTCACGCCGCAAAAAGCACACCGAAACCGCCAAACGCACGCACATTCCCCTTCGCACTGACACCACCGACCGGCTCGCTACCACACACCTCTCGGCAGCCGTTTCACGCCAATTCGCCACACCGCCCACACAGTCGACAAGCGCCCGCCCTGTACGGCACACGCAACGACGCAGCGCAGCAAAGGGCGCCCGCAACACATACCTCTCCGCCGCCCGACGCGCCAACCGCCACACCACACCGCCAGCCACTCGCAAATTGTGCACTGCCACCAGCCACACGTCCAACACGCCGCGCCGCCTCCGGCCACCCGCCAGGGGGCGCTCACGTCCGCGACAACAGCGCGGCCCGCCGGGCCGGGCCGGGCCGAACCGAACCGAGCCGCCGCTGCTCTGCACTCGGCACGGCCACACCCTGCTGCAGACCGGGCTCGTCCCTCTGTACGCGTCTGCCTGCGCATCAACACAACACGACCTTTTTTTTTTTTTTTTTTCTCTCTACCGCCATCCCTCCTTCTCGCGTTTTACTCGTTGTTGCAGCAGTGGCGCACACCTACACATCCACAGCCCCAGCCGAGCCGGCCTCACCTCAGGGCCCGCCGCCAGCGTCTCCTCCTCGGGCACAGGTGCGGTGCTGTGGCCGCCCATCCAACCGCATTGCTGGCCGTCCAGCCACCAGGCGTTCCCACTGCCGCGAGCCACGCCGCGCACCGACCCTGCTGCAGAAAACGAAGCATAGCCAGAGACCGACCGATACACAAAGCAAGCCGTCGCCTCGCCTCTTGTCCTTCCTGCCTTCCTTCCGCCCCCGCCCTTCTCACACCACCGCCTCTCCACTTTCGCCCCCCCCCCCTCCTTTTTTTTTTTTTTTTTTTTTTTGTTTTCTTCTTTCTTTCTTTCTTTCTTTCTTTCTTTGGCCCTCTCTCCTTCCCGCCATGGCGGTTACGGCACCGCCTGCAGCGGCAGATTTTTTGCGCCCACACGCCTACTCCTACCACCATTAACCTTGCCCTGCCCTGCCCATCAACGTCGCAGTCGAACCGACGCTTGCCAACACACTGCCCACGTTCCTTTCTCTTTTCGGCCTACGCCCATTACGCGCCGCCGCCACAGCACCTTCCCTTCCCACAACACACCGACGTCATCACACGCACCCAAAACAGGGGCCACGACCGTGTTCCTCGCCCACTCCCATCCCGCACGGTACGCACATTCCCAACTACTACCGCGCACCCTCCCTTTCCAATCTGTGTGTCTCTGTGTCTGTGTCCTGTCCGCGCGTGACGCCTCTCAACATCCGCCGTCCCCCGTCCCGTTTTCGCCCCCATGCCGTCGTCGCGCCGCCTCCTCCCCGTCCACCGCCGCCCCTGTCCGCCCCGCACCACACCATACACCGCTGCTTGTCCCGGCCGTTGCCACCAAAGGCGCCGACCGCAAACGCGCCACGCCGCAGCCCCCGTGCGTCTCGCGCTCGCTTGCATCTCCGTGCCGACGCTGCCTCTCTTCCCACTCGCACTCGACCTCGACAACACAGTCTTTGGCTCCGCCACTGCGTGTTCCGGTGGTACGCACGCTGCAACACGTATGTATTCATTACCAGAGCGATGGCGAGGCATGACAGCATCTCTGTCTGACCAGAGAGTTCTTTATCGCTGCTAGTCGGCGCTTGGACCGCGCCAGACGACAGTAGTGGCACGCACCGGGTCGCCAGGAACAGTTGTTATATATATTGTAGCGCGAGTCGGGAGAGGTAGTAGTCGGTCGACAGTAGTAGCGGGTGGACGGTTGTACTGAGCGGGCGTCGGCGGCGTGCTCTGCTCGTCTCGCGACTCTGGTCACGGTTCGGGACGATGTATAGTATATTGTGTTATAATCAAAAAGGTGGTGTGACGCTGCATTGCGCAAATCTGATAACGTATGTTCATTGTACTTCTTTTGTTCAACAACAAAAGCCCCACTATTACTTTTTTTCTAAAGTAACTTTTGTCTCTTAACGAAAAACATTCACTTTTTAAAGACTACTTCCTATGGCATTTCCCTCCAAGGAGTGCAATTAATTACCAGCCAGCACTCATTCATTGCACACAGCTGTGTAAGGGGTATCTACAATTGAGGAGCGGATATAAATGCAATTTTTTTGTTTTTTTTTTGTGTGTGTGTTGTAACCTCCCAGCAAAATTTAAAATAATGGACAATGTTATTTACGGATGCTAATGGACATTGCGCTAATTGTAACCTCGCCCACAATGAGAGGTATTGAAAATGGCAACAAAAATGTGAAATTCGCAATCTGACTCAAATATAAAGTCTTCACACAACATTTACAAAAGTCCGTTCAGTGACAAGAAACTTCAATTAAACCGAAATATCGGTCTTTGGCCCTGTGCAAAACAATCAGAATTAAAGTCTTACCTCCGAATAAATGGATGTCACATTTCTGCTCTGGTTGTTGCGCAGCGCTTGGAGGAACTGCATTGCAAATAATAATATTCTCTTTTTTTGTGATTTTAGTGACATTTTTCTTCAAAGACGTGGAATGAAATGTGAAGTGCAACGAACTCTTTAGTTCAATAAAAAATTAAATGTTTGAAAAATGCTTTTGAAATAAAAATTATTATTGGGGAACTTGTTGGAGAATAATTACAATTTTTCATTATCTAATGATTATATTAATTAACAGTATACCTTATTCACCATCTTGACCAGTGTTGCCGACCACCTACATCACACAACCGCACTCGGCTGCTACTACTGACCGACCGCTCTGCATGACGACTATTAGCGTACTGCACGCGACGACTACTGACAGAGTACAGCCCTCAACTACACAGAGCTACGGACTCGCAACGACTACTGACAGACTGACTGACTGAGAACCGCTCGCAACACTCGCGCAGTCCAGCGCAAACTCTCTGGTCACAGATGCTACAATGTCTCGCCATCGCTACTATGTTACATACGTGTTTCAGTGTCTTTTTCATTGGGGTAACGATCTTTGGCTCTTTTTATTCTGAATACAGGGCCAAAGGTCAACGCTGCTGCCCTTATACAATTTATCAGGTTTCATTATGTCTGTTGCAATGTTACATACGGTTCACTCTTTCATTAATATTATCGTTGGGTTTGTTTTGTAGGGACGTTAACATTCTGGCACATTTTTATTATCATCGGACTCTCTGCTATTTGTGCAGGGAGGTTATACCTGGGTCCATTTCCATTTCCATTTACATTTTAATATTGATAGACTTTTTGTTTTCTTTTTTGTTTCTTGTTGTTTTTTTTTTTGTTTTGTTTTTCCCGCTCTCACCACCACCGCCGCATCACGCCTTCCGTTTTCTTGGTTTCTTTTCTGTTCTTCAACATCACCGCGCCCCATTTCCACACCACAGCCATCAGCCTCCAAGACGGGCGGGCGCAGTGTGCCATTTCCGGCGCACAAGCACACCCGTACGGTACTCTCCTCGCCCCCACGCCACCAACAACACAGCGACCACGCGGCTTTCAGGCATGGCACGGCACGGCACGGCACCGGCGAAATGCGCCGCCCCCGCCCCTCCGCGCATCCGTCCGTCTCGCCACGTTCACTGACAGCCGCGTCTGCGGCTACACCACGACAACCACAACACAACACCGCTCCCCTCCCTGGCAACTCACATTGTTTTTCTCCTCCTCTTTTGCACAAACCACAACGCCGAGCACAGGCGCAAGCCACCCACACCGCGCCCCTCCCCGTCCCGTCTTTGGCCGCCGCTCCTCGTTTCCTCGTTTGCCCCCTCCCATCTCCCGAAATGCCATGCCAGCAGCGTTACGCATGCCCCTCCCCTGTCCACACAACACTACCGCCTAACGAACAGCCTTTTCCGGGCCACATGCAGGGCACGCCCACCTCCAAACACTGCCAATTCACGGACGCACACACACACTTTCCCGACACCTTTCTGTACGGAGGGTGCGTCATCTCGACCGTGACAGAGTGACGGCAACTATCGACGATCCATTTCCCCCCACTGGTAAAACATGTCCACTAACACCTACATACATCATTCAAGTACACAGACAATAGCATACACACAATGGGAGGGCACACGAACATGGACGGCACGGCACTGTCATACACTCTTCCTCAGAACCATATCAACAAACGTTACGTACATCCGGGAAAGCGAAAGCGAACGCGAAAGCGAAAGCAAAAGCAAAGGCAAAGCCCAATGCAGCCGTCAAAGGTAACGTTCACCACGGCAGACACTTGCAGCCGCGCCGCCGTTAAACGCATTTCAGTGCGGCTCCAATACGCCTCCGACACGGGAACGTTCCGTTGCTCTACGAATGCGTTTCCTCCCCTTTTTCCCTTCCTCTCTCTTTTGCCCCCCCTCCTTGCACTCTTGCCTCATTCCTCACGTTCTGCCCAGACATTCGACCGATCAAAGTCAACCTTTCGTTACCGTTCTCAGCGCGACGGTGTACAACAGTATGACGGGTGTGCCCAAGACTTCGGTTCAGTTGCGTGACGCCGGTCTATCGCGCCGATCGACAGTTACTCAGGGGGCGACGGATCGGACCACGTCACCGACACACAAAACACTTTCAAACAAACAAATACATACCGGATGGACACAGACAAACACGTGTACAGACATTCGCCAAACAAACGACCGCCGCCGCCGCCGTCGTCGTCTAGCGTGCATCTTGAATGACGACATCGGTGTGCGTGCGTCGTACGCAATCAGTCAGACACGGCTATCAAACATCAGAGTCGAATGGTACATCATCGTGCGTGTCGCCGTACACGTACAGTACAATACAACAACAAAACAATGCGTCTTAATGGCACGTTCATTTCAACGTCACTCACACACCTCCACGCTGCAGTTACGTCGCACCATTGTCAAACTCGGCGTACAGCAAAGGGAATAGTGGGCGGCAAAAAAAAACCAAACAAAAACATTTCACATTTCACCCTCGCCATGTATGATGTGCAAAAAAACAAACCCGCAAACGGCCGTCGTTACGGTGACACAAAAGTCGCCGATCACACTGTCCCCCCTCGCAGACGGGTAACACACACACACACACACACACACACCAACAACACCAATGGGTCAAAAACCACGCCAACGAGGCGTGCCACCATTCCACGCCACGGCGACCAACCTCGTGGCCGTACCCCGCGCAACACGCTTTGACGCGCCCCCCCACCCACAATCAAAATGCACACATACATCACAGCCGTCCACACAAACAACAACAACAATTCCGCCCTTCCCGCAAAAGGCAAGTTGGTGGCCCTGAAAAGGGCCGTTTTGCCGCTCTCGCAACGGAGGAGCCTTCTCCATCCTTCCTTCCAATCCAGAGCCACCTCCTTACTTGGAGCTCGTGTACTTGGTCACCGCCTTCGTGCCCTCGCTCACGGCGTGCTTGGCCAGCTCGCCGGGCAGCAACAGCCGCACAGCGGTCTGGATCTCGCGGGACGTGATGGTCGAGCGCTTGTTGTAGTGCGCCAGGCGAGAAGCCTCGGCCGCAATGCGCTCGAAAATGTCGTTCACGAAGCTGTTCATGATGCTCATCGCCTTCGACGAGATGCCCGTGTCAGGGTGCACCTGCTTCAGCACCTTGTAGATGTAGATGGCATAGCTCTCCTTCCTCTTGCGCTTCTTCTTCTTGTCGCCCTTCGAAATGTTCTTCTGCGCCTTGCCAGCCTTCTTGGCGGCCTTCCCGCTAGTCTTGGGCGGCATCTCGAACCAACGTACGGCAGCAGCAACACCAGTAGCAAGCGCTCCGCTCTAGTCAGCGTCTCCCCACACAGTGGCACCCGCCGCCAGCCGCCGCCGCACCTTTACCAGCTCGCCCTGTTGCGGCCGCCGACCAATGGGGCGCGCGCGCAACCGGCCGCCGCACCCGAGCCCATAAAGCACCCCCACCCCGGCTGCGCCGGCACGACGCGACGCGACGCGACGCACGCACGTACGCACGCGACGCGACGCGACTCCGAGCTGAGATGTCGAGGCGAGAGGACGTGTTTGACGATCGAGCGAAGGGTGTGGCGGATCGCTGTCCGGCGGGGTCAGCTCAGGCGACTGAGTTGCTCCCGTCGGCGGCCCCATCCGGCCCCCCACTTATGACGAACGGCGCCGACCACTTGACAATGACTTGGACGTTTCTCATGTTCATGTTTCTCGCTCCCAGGAGCGCATGGAAGTGCGCATGCATAAGCTTGCACATGGGGGTGACTACCCCGGTCGTGAGGACGACGAAGCTGCCATGCTTGCGTACTGCAGGATATGGAAGGCTTCTGCACTGCCGGGCACGGGGCGACAGGCGACAGGTGAGCCGGTGGGGGCCTCGCCAGGCGCACAGGCTGCGTCTCTGGCGACGGCGGTCTCACAGGGTGCGCCACAGGGGCCGACCATGCGAGAGGTCGGTTCACATGTGGCTGCTCCTACGGCCCTGCAACATCAAGAACCCGTAGCCACGCCAGTTTCTGCCGCGCCCTGCGCGAAGGGCTCTACCGCGGTCCGGGCGGTTGCAAAACCAGCCCAAGAGGCCGCCATGATTACCGACGACGACGACTTGCCAGACGCAAATCTTGCGGAGGCCATTGCTGACGCTGACAGACGTGACGCTGACGATGCTCGTGCGCTCCGTAAGCGCCGGGCTGACGCGACGGACGACTCTGACGGCCGCTCCCAAGCCTCCGACACTGCTCGGCCGCGGAAGAAGGCCACTAAGGCCTCCCGCGCCGCCGCTGCCACTGCGGCCCAGGCGGTCGAGACGACGGTGTGCGCGAGGGAGCAGAGGTCCTCCTCTGGGCCTGCTGCTGCGCGCCACCCTGATGAAGACGGTTTTGTTACCCCTGCCAGGCGGCACACGGCAAGGGCGGCTGTCCTACAGCCTGCGCTGCCGCTGCCGACCGCCAACGCCTTCCAGGACGCGCCTGATGATGTCTCGGACGACGCCGGGGTGCCACGCCGGCCTGCTGCGTCGCGCCCCCCGCCGATTGTCGTCCAATGGGACGGCCCTTATCGGCTGTTCGAGCAGAAGATCGCCAGGGTGGCGCCAACTGCCAGCGTCAGGACTGCTGGCAATAATCTCTACCGGCTCCTCACGACTTCTGCTGAGGACTACCGTGCAGTCATGGAGGTCATCTGCAAAGATGGCCTCCATTGCTACACGCACCCATCGGAGCCACTCAAACTGCTGAAGGTGGTGTTCCGCCGCCTCCCCCTCCAGTTTGGGGCGGATTATCTACGCGAAGAATTGGAGGACATGGGCTTCGGCATCCGACACACGGGGCTCATGAACTCCCCACGCACCCACCGACCAATGCCGCTGTACCTGGTTGTCCTTGTTGACAACCTGGAAAATCGCAAGATTTTCCAGGTGCAGCGGGTTGGGCGGGTCGATGTCGCAGTGGAGCCACTGAGGGCCAAGGGCAGGAGGGCCCAGTGTTTCTCCTGCCAACGGCTCGACCATGTGTCGCGCTATTGTTCGATGCCGCCCCGCTGTGTCAAGTGCGGGGCCCAGCATCAGAGCAAGGAATGCCCACTCCCGCGAGAGGACAAACCGACGTGCTGCAACTGCAGTGGCGCGCACGTTGCGAGCTACCGGGGATGTCCGGCCTTCCAACGTGGCCGCCAGCAGCATCGCGGCCGGGCTACCCCTTCCCGCAAGGTGCAGCCTGGCACCAGCTTCGCTGATGCCGCCAAGGGGGGGGCGCCCGCCCCCTCTACTCAGCGGCCTGCTGCCTCTGATGGCGCTGCGCTGCAGCAGCCTGCCCCGTCAGATGTGGCTGCTCCCCCTGCACCCGAGCCTTCCGCACCGGCTGCTTCCCCCCGCCGGCGCCGCCGACGGCCGCGGCGCACCGCCCCTGCGGCGGAACGTCCGGCCACTGCTGCCCCGCGACAGCGGTCTGCCCCTCGGGCTGTGCCGCTGCAAACATCACCTCCTGCGGTCCCACCGCAGCCTGCTGTTCCTGCCTTGGAGGCCGCCCCAGAGGTCCCCACGGCTCCTGATGCAGCTGAGCTCCGCACGCTTTTGCGTTCGTTGAGCCAGCTGCTCGAGCAGCTGCCGGTGTTAGTCACTGCCGTCACGTCCGCCCTCCAGGCCGGCGTTGTTCCTGCGGACCGCCATGGAAAATGAGCATATACATGGGCTCACCGTGTGCGGCTTTAACGCACGCGGCTTAGTTCCCCAACAAGGGGAATTCCGTCAATTCCTCCGAGATGAGGCGATAGACATCTGCCTCGTCTGTGAGACGTTTCTTAAACCTGGCGTGGCCGTCGGTGTGGCGAACTATCGCTGCTACCGCACCGACCGGCCCACCCATGGTGGAGGCACCGCCATATATGTGAAAAACTCACTGAAGCACCATGCTGTCCTGCTGCCGCCTCTAGCTGCGGTGGAGGCCACTGGGGTGGCTGTCACCACCACAGCTGGTGTCATTACCTTCATCGCCGTCTACAGGCCACCGAGGGGCCATCTCCTGGAGGCCGACCTTGATGCCCTCCTAACGCTGCGTGGGAAACTTTTCATTGCGGGTGACTTAAATGCCAAGAGCCCGCAATGGAATTCTCGAGTCACCAACATCAGCGGGCGACGCCTTCTCCGCGTCACTCAACGCCATGGCGCTCTAGTTCTGGGTCCATTTGACCATACATTCTTTCCCAACAGAGGCCAGCCCGACGTGCTCGACGTCGCAGTCCTGAAAGGCGTCGGGCACTTTACATCGGCTACCGTCCGCTGCGCCCTGTCCTCTGACCACCTTCCGGTGGTCTACGATATGGACGTTGTCGGCGCCTCCCTGCCGCCTGCTCGCCGCACCTTCCGCGGAATTGACGAAGCCAGATTCCAAGCCGAACTGCTCGGCCGCTTTGAAGATGCCCCAGATCCTGCCCTGGAGGGGGCCGATGCTGCGCTGGCCTTTTTTACGCGGCACACCCTTAGCGCTGCTGCCGCTGCATCTCCCCGACAGCCGCGGCGGCCCCGAGAGATGTCTCGGCAGCTTCCTCCGCACATACTGGAGGCTATAACGGCCAAAAACCGCCTCTTCCGCGAGTGGCAACTCACTAGACAGCCTGAGACCAAGCGTCGCCTCAATCGGGCACGGCGCGAAATCCGGGCCGCCATCGACCAACACCGAAACCGTGACTGGGCTGGCCTTGTGGCCACCCTGAACACGACTGATGGGAGTGCCTGGCGGACCGCCAAGCGCTTCCTCCGCCGCCATCAGCCTGTTCCTCCGCTTCATGTCGGCGGCGAGGTTGTCTGCGCCCCGGACGCCAAGGCCAACGCACTCGCAGACGTGTTCGCCGACAACTTCCGACCGGTCGCGGATGTTTTCGACGCCGAACACGTCCAACTCGTGGAAAACCATCTACCAGTTTTCCTCGCCGCCAGGGCCGCTGATGATGTGATCACGCCCGTCACAGCTGAAGAAGTTGGACTCCAGCTCCGCCGCCTCAACCCGAAGAAGGCAGGTGGCTCTGATGGAGTCACAAACCACCTCCTGCGGCTACTGCCGCCGGCACTCTATCAGCCACTAGCGGACACTTTTAACTGTGTCCTCAGATCCGGGATCTACCCTTCCGCGTGGAAACACGCGGAAGTGGTGGCTATCCCAAAGGCCGGCAAGGATCCGCGTCAGGTGGAGCATTACCGGCCGATCAGCCTGCTCCCGTCTCTCTCCAAGATTTTTGAGAGATTGTACGTGGAGCGGCTGTGGCGCCACGTCACCGCTGAAGGGCTCCTTCCAGCTGAGCAGTTCGGATTCCGGCGGGGCCACTCGACCACGCACCAGCTCCTACGCCTGGTGGAACAGGCGATGAGGGCGCTGGAGACGCGGGAGTACCTTGGGGCGGTACTCCTAGACGTCTCCAAGGCGTTCGACAGCGTGTGGCACGAGGGCCTCGTGTACAAGCTCCTTGTACATGGGGTCCCGACGTCGCACGCACTTCTACTGCGGTCCTACCTAGAGGGCCGCACCTTCCACGTCCGGGCCGCCGGCGGTACATCCACCGACCGGCCGATTCGTGCAGGGGTACCGCAGGGGTCGGTTCTCGGCCCCCTGCTGTACACCTTGTACACCGCCGACGCACCGCGGGTGGCGCGCGTGGAGTTGGCTCTTTACGCCGACGACACTGCGCTGTTCACCCGCAGCATGAACGTGGTCGCGATGTGCCGCCGACTCCAACTTGCGTGCGACGTCCTGGAGGCGTGGTCCACCAAGTGGCGTCTCAAATTCAACGCCGCCAAGAGCCAGGCGGTCGTCTTCACTCGGAGACGACTGCCTCCTGCCCTGCCGCCTGTCTCGATCTCGGGAGGCCCCATCCCGTGGTCACCAACAGGCCAATACCTCGGTGTGCGGCTGGACCGGCATCTCACCTGGCTACCGCACATCCGCGACATCAGGGGGCGGGCGATTGGGCGTCTCCGGGCGCTCTACCCGCTGCTGAACCCCTCGTCCACTCTCCCCCCTCGGCACGGCCTGACCGTGTACTTGGCCCTCGTCCGGCCGGTACTCGAGTACGCCGCCGTGGTGTGGGGGAATGCTGCTCCGTCGCACGTTGCGATGCTCCAGCGTGTCCAAAATCGGGCGCTGCGACTCGCACTTCACAAGCCGCCTCGGTACCCCACGAGACTGCTTCATGAGGAAGCTGGCGTCCCGTTGCTACGGGATCGCATCAGGCAGTCCGCCAGGGTGTTCTATGCCTCTGCAGAACACTCTGGCAGTCACCTTATACGTGGACTGGGACACCAAGTCCACCGCAGGCCAACCACGCGCTGGCCTGATCTGCTGCGGGAGTAGCTTCTCCCGCAGCAGCTATGACGCATTTAACGCAGCGTCCGCCCTCACGCGGGCGCTCACATAGGCCAAACCAACAGTGAGGCCACACAACAGCTCTAGAGGTCCAAACAGGAACAGCAGCTTCGCTGCTTAGCCTGTCCCTCCTCCTGGTAGATGAAACCAGTGATTTGCAGTGCAGTGCAGTGCGCCGGCACGCACTCCGCTGCTCGACTCGCTGCCGCTCGCACCGGTCGTTTTCGTTTCCGTTTCGTGTGCACCGTCGCTAGCCCATCGCCATGTCCGGACGCGGAAAGGGAGGCAAAGTCAAGGGCAAGTCAAAGTCCCGCTCAAGCAGGGCTGGGCTCCAGTTCCCGGTCGGCAGAATCCACCGCCTCCTGCGCAAGGGAAACTACGCAGAGCGCGTCGGCGCCGGGGCGCCCGTCTACCTCGCCGCCGTCATGGAGTACCTCGCGGCTGAGGTGCTCGAGCTGGCCGGAAACGCGGCCCGCGACAACAAGAAGACGCGCATCATCCCGCGCCACCTGCAGCTTGCCATCCGCAACGACGAGGAGCTCAACAAGCTCCTGTCGGGCGTCACCATCGCACAGGGTGGTGTCCTGCCCAACATCCAGGCCGTCCTGCTGCCAAAGAAGACCGAGAAGAAGGCCTAAAGGAGGCCAGGCAATCGCAGCGCCGCGTGCTCCCCTGCACGCAACGCGCTTTGCCGGCTCGGCCCACAACAATCGGCCCTTTTCAGGGCCACCACACACACCTACGTCCAAAGCAAAATTTCAGTCGTCCTCGCCGCACCTTGTTTTGTTTTAACTTTGCACTGTCACAGCACAGCCGCCGCCGGCGCACGTCCGCCATCTTGTCGTCCACACAGCCCGTGTGGCCCAACACACACACACACACACACACACACACACACACACACACACACACACACACACACATTTTGCACGGTCGCAGTCGCCTTCCAAACCGACAACGGCAGCAATAATGACCATTGTTAAAGGGAGGCGTGTCGACACACCGCCCTCCACTCCCGCGCGCAACGGCCGTCGACACGAACGAAACAGCTGATCCGGCCGCCTATGCCCACACGCCTTGCCTCGGAAACCCCAACGCCGCCGCAAACAAACACACAGAGACAAACCACGCAAGCAAATAATCACCGCCTCTCGCACAACAACACACAGCCCGCCATCTCCGTCGCGATCGATACAAAGACACACAATAACAAACACACAAACGAAGCAGCTCCACACACAGCCAGCCACATGACACGTTTCCTTTCCTTCTCCCCTCCCAGTCACATCACGTCGCTCAAACGGAAAGAAAGAAAGAAACAAACAAACAAACAACACAGCGCACACACGCAGCAACAACACAGACTCTTTCGCACTTTTCAACTTCCGAACAGTGTGGTGGCCCTGAAAAGGGCCGTTTTCTAGTCTCTCCCACCCACAAGCACGGCCGCGGGAAGGCCAGCGCCCGCTGCGACGCAGCCTAACCGCCGAAACCGTACAGGGTGCGCCCCTGCCTCTTCAGGGCGTACACCACGTCCATGGCCGTCACAGTCTTGCGCTTGGCGTGCTCAGTGTACGTCACCGCGTCGCGGATCACGTTCTCCAGGAACACCTTCAGCACCCCGCGGGTCTCCTCGTAGATCAGACCAGAGATGCGCTTCACGCCGCCCCTGCGAGCCAGGCGGCGGATGGCGGGCTTCGTGATGCCCTGGATGTTGTCGCGCAACACCTTGCGGTGCCGCTTGGCGCCACCCTTGCCGAGCCCCTTTCCTCCCTTGCCGCGGCCTGTCATCCTTCCTTCCTCGGGCAAAGCAAAACGTGCACAAACAGCAGCTGCAGCGGCTGGCGAGTCGGCTACGGTCTGCGCCCAGCGCGCCCGCCGCCCCCCAATATAGACTCTGGCCCGCCCTCCCCCCACCACGCGCAACCGAGGGCATATAAGCGCAGCACGGAGGCGCGCGGGCCCGTTGTCAAGGCAGCACCGGACGCCGCGCCGCACCTAACCTCCACGCACGCCGCTCCGCTACCGCTACCGCTACCGCCATGGCCCGCACAAAGCAAACGGCCCGCAAGTCCACCGGCGGAAAGGCGCCGCGCAAACAGCTCGCCACCAAGGCGGCGAGGAAGAGCGCGCCCGCCACCGGAGGCGTCAAGAAGCCCCACCGCTACAGGCCGGGCACCGTCGCCCTGCGAGAAATCAGGCGCTACCAGAAGAGCACAGAGCTGCTCATCCGCAAGCTGCCATTCCAGCGCCTAGTGCGCGAGATCGCCCAGGACTTCAAGACCGACCTGCGCTTCCAGAGCTCCGCAGTCATGGCCCTGCAGGAGGCCAGCGAGGCCTACCTCGTCGGCCTCTTCGAAGACACCAACCTGTGCGCAATCCACGCCAAGCGCGTCACCATCATGCCCAAGGACATCCAGCTCGCGCGCCGCATCCGCGGCGAGCGCGCCTAAACCGCGCCGCGGCACCGCACCGCACAAACAAAAACGGCCCTTTTCAGGGCCACTAACATCTCTCCGTCGCGAGCAAACTTTGTCGGTCGCCTGCCTCTCGCCCCGCAACCCAAAAACAAAAACCACCACTTCCCGTCCGTCCGCCACACCCGCTCACTCTGCCTGCCTGCTAGCAGCGCGCAACAATCACACATCATCCCTCCCCGGCGCTCAAAGCGCACAATACCCAACGGCCGACGTCACACCGCACGGGTGGCTGGCCGGCCGCCGCTTTCGTTTCGAAAACAAAACAACCCGCACTCCACTCCGACGGCCAACGGCCAGGCAGGCGCGCTCGCTCGCTCTACACGCCACCGAAATCCCCGCCGACTCCTTCCGCATCTCAACGTGCCCCCCGTTGCAAAACATAACACACACACACACACACACACACACACACACACACACACACAAAGGAACAAAACAAAACAAAGACCAGACACGACTCGACAAGACAGACATCCGAGAAGAACGAACGCAGGCAAGCCAACCAACGTATTCAAACAAAACAACGTGACAGAAAACCAACCGTCGGCCGCCGCCACAAACACGGCGACAATCAACCACGACAACAACAACAACAACAACACCGCTTACCGCTACCGCCGCCCACACCCGCCACCGACCCCCGCAATCCAACCACCACGGCACGCAAACAGCATCCCCACGGGCATACAGAAACGCCAGACAGACACCCACACCAAACGCAACACGACAATCAAAACCTTCCCCGACGTGCTTTGATGGCCCTGAGAAGGGCCGTTTTGGGCCGCGCGTCTCTTGCGCGCCACTAGACGACGACGGGGGGTGGGGACGACGGAGTCAAGCGCCAAACCCTTCCATTCCCATCTCTTTCTCCTCTACTCTACTTCTTCTTCTTGGGCGAAGCCTTCGCCTTAGACGGCGTCGTCGCCTTCTTCGGGCGCGGCGCCTTCGGCTTCTTCGTCGGAACCTTGGCGGCCTTCTTCGCCTTCGACGGCGACTTGGCCTTGGCCGGCTTGGCCGCAGCCGCCTTCTTCGCACCCGCGGGAGCGGCCGACGCCGCAGACGCCTTCTTGGCGGCGCCCGCCTTCCGACCGGTCGCCGCCTTCACGCCACCAGCCTTCTTTGCGCCGGCCGCACGGGCGCCCTTCTTCTCCTTGCTGGCCGGAGCGGCGCGCTTCTTCTTGGCACCGCCGGCACGAGCCTTGCCGCCCTCGGCCGCCCCCCCGCCGCCGGCGCCGGCAAGCTTGAACGAGCCGGACGCGCCCTTCCCCTTCGTCTGCACCAGCTCGCCCGCCACGACGGCCGACTTGAGGTACTTCTTGATAAACGGCGCCAGCTTCTCCGCGTCCAGCTTGTAGTGCGCGGCTATGTACTTCTTGATCGCCTGCAGCGACGACCCGCCGCGCTCCTTCAGACTCTTGATGGCGGCCGTCACCATCTCAGAGGTGCGCGGGTGCGCAGGCTTGGCGCGCGGCTTCTTCGCAGACGACGCAGACTTGGCCTTCTTCGTAGTGCCGGTGGCGGCGGGTGCCGCAGCAGTCTCGTTCGTAGCCGCCTGATCTGCCATTTCGACGACGCGCGTAACACACAGCGAGAGCGAGCGGGACGGCAGGCACGCAAGCACAGCACAGCAGCAGAGCAGAGAATCACAAGGCCCAGCCAGTGTCGCGGGCGGGCGCGGACGGCCGAGAGAGCGGCCGCCACTCTGCGCGCCGCCGCGCCGCGCCTCCAGCGCTTGCTACCGCCCAACGTCCGACAGCCTGTGCGGAGCAGCCCCAAACCTGCGCCACAACCGCCCGCGCCTTTCAAACCACCGAGGATGGGGCTACACACAGCCACACCACAGTCGCCAACCAGTCGCCACGGCAGCGCCGCAAACCACGGCCAAACTGCAGCTACCGCGCGCTACAGCCTGGGTCGGCCCGCCGAGAATCGCCGCCCCCGCCCAAATGCCGCCCCCACAGCCCCAGCCGACGACCCGCCACAATGGCCAAACCTTCGGCAAAACTCCCACACCGTCGCCGCGGCAGCCCGGCCAGCGCGGCCGGCGCCACAGCCACACAAGCCGAGGCGTGCGGCGATGACGGCCGTGCAAACGCGCCTCCGCCGCCCCATCGCCTTCCGTCGCCCTCCCGCCGTTTCCCGATCGGCCCGCAGCCGTCGGGCCACATCGCGCGCCGTCCTCCTCCTCTCGCCCGCCAACATTCACAGCCGTTTCTCAACAATTGCCCGCCGCAAACGGACGCCGCCTGCGCAACAGGCGCCGCCGCCCCTCGCCGCTTCCGACCCAACCCCTCGACCGAGGCAAACCGCAATCCGAATCTACAGACCAACCCAATCTGCCGTCAAGCACACACGACAGCCGACCTTACACGTTACGCGTTACACATTACGTTTACACGTCTACGTTAGGTTAGGTTAGGTGGACGTGGGTTAGGTTAAGGGGACTTGGGTTAGGTTAAGCGTCAAACTTAGGTTAAGCATTCAAACACGTCAGGCGTCAGAGGTTAGGTTAGGTTGGGTTAGGTTAGGTTAAGTTAGGTTAGGTTAGGTTAGGTTAGGTTAGGTTAGGTTACACGTTAGGTTAAGGGGTCAGTGCTAGGTTAAGAAGCGTCAAACGTAGGTTAAAAAAGCGTTCAAACGTGAGGCGTGAGCCGGACAGCTTACCTTACGTAGACGTTAGGGGCTCACAGGCTGAGCTCACCTCGCCACACCACAGGTTAGGTTCGGTTCGGTTCGGTTCGGTTCGCTCGGCTCAGCGTAAAGCGCCGAGGTCAGGGTTACGTTCGTTCACCTTCGGGCGCCACACTTTCGGTTGAAAGGTCGCGACGGGACGACGTCGGCAGGCACGCCGCAAACGAACAAAAACGTACAGACGACGTCGGAAACCGCCGACAGACGGGGGAGCAGCACGACCACGACCAGACACCGAGCGCGAACGAGACACACGCGAACCACCCCCACCGGCCAAAGGGCACCACACAACAACCCAGAGCACCACGTGTCGACACCAGAGCAACCCGCCGCTCACGCGACATGGCTGGCACCGAAGGGCAACCGCCCGCAACTGCGCTTTCCGCGCCGGCCCGGATGCACGTCGTGCTACAACAACACCACTACCGTACACAGCCGCTGTTCACAACATCACTATCAATGGCGCGCCCGCGGCTCGCCGCCGTCGCAGTCGCAGCCCCAACGCCAGCACTTTTGCACCACCATTCACACGCACCGCAACACAGCTCGCCGACACAGCCGAACAAAACAAACACCACACAACAACAGCAACAGCAACAACGCCGCTGCCTCTACTTGTGCCGGCGACCCACCCCGCCGATGGCGCACCTTTCGCCAGCCGGCAATCGACACACACGCACCCACCCACCGGGGCCCAGTGCAAAAAAAAAAAAAAAAAAACACACAAAAACAAAAAAACCAAACAACACAAACGACACGGGAAGCGCACACCGCCACTTCGCGCGCACGCCACCAACCAGTCGTCGTCTCAAAATAACAAACACAAACAAAATAAACTAACAACTAGGGCAACACAAAACAAAAACGCCTCGCACGAACCGCCCACAAAAAGGACAAGCACACGCACAGCCTCTGCTGACGACCACGACGCAGCGGCACGCTGCTCCTGTCCCGCGCCCCGCGCCCCACTCGATTCACAACTCACGCGACACCGTCAACGACGGGCTCGCTTCCCGCAACCTACCACCTTTCCGCCACGACGCACAGCCCCAGCCCCACCCGACGACGCCCGTGGCAACGACTGCACTTTCACCACCGCCTCCCCCTTCCCCCCCAAAACACACACACACACACAGCCAGCCAAAAACGCACTCGCGACCCACACATGCACGTGCATCGGCACACGCCAACCAGTCAACGTCGACAACCACACGCAAGGCTCGAAACGAAACCGGCGTCCTTCCACGTTGCCATCAAGCTACGCGACACAAGACACAAGGAACCAACACAACAGCCGGCCCCACTAATTCCCACTCTCACGCCGCAAAAAGCACACCGAAACCGCCAAACGCACGCACATTCCCCTTCGCACTGACACCACCGACCGGCTCGCTACCACACACCTCTCGGCAGCCGTTTCACGCCAATTCGCCACACCGCCCACACAGTCGACAAGCGCCCGCCCTGTACGGCACACGCAACGACGCAGCGCAGCAAAGGGCGCCCGCAACACATACCTCTCCGCCGCCCGACGCGCCAACCGCCACACCACACCGCCAGCCACTCGCAAATTGTGCACTGCCACCAGCCACACGTCCAACACGCCGCGCCGCCTCCGGCCACCCGCCAGGGGGCGCTCACGTCCGCGACAACAGCGCGGCCCGCCGGGCCGGGCCGGGCCGAACCGAACCGAGCCGCCGCTGCTCTGCACTCGGCACGGCCACACCCTGCTGCAGACCGGGCTCGTCCCTCTGTACGCGTCTGCCTGCGCATCAACACAACACGACCTTTTTTTTTTTTTTTTTCTCTCTACCGCCATCCCTCCTTCTCGCGTTTTACTCGTTGTTGCAGCAGCGGCGCACACCTACACATCCACAGCCCCAGCCGAGCCGGCCTCACCTCAGGGCCCGCCGCCAGCGTCTCCTCCTCGGGCACAGGTGCGGTGCTGTGGCCGCCCATCCAACCGCATTGCTGGCCGTCCAGCCACCAGGCGTTCCCACTGCCGCGAGCCACGCCGCGCACCGACCCTGCTGCAGAAAACGAAGCATAGCCAGAGACCGACCGATACACAAAGCAAGCCGTCGCCTCGCCTCTTGTCCTTCCTGCCTTCCTTCCGCCCCCGCCCTTCTCACACCACCGCCTCTCCACTTTCGCCCCCCCCCCTCCTTTTTTTTTTTTTTTTTTTTGTTTTCTTCTTTCTTTCTTTCTTTCTTTCTTTCTTTGGCCCTCTCTCCTTCCCGCCATGGCGGTTACGGCACCGCCTGCAGCGGAAGATTTTTTGCGCCCACACGCCTACTCCTACCACCATTAACCTTGCCCTGCCCTGCCCATCAACGTCGCAGTCGAACCGACGCTTGCCAACACACTGCCCACGTTCCTTTCTCTTTTCGGCCTACGCCCATTACGCGCCGCCGCCACAGCACCTTCCCTTCCCACAACACACCGACGTCATCACACGCACCCAAAACAGGGGCCACGACCGTGTTCCTCGCCCACTCCCATCCCGCACGGTACGCACATTCCCAACTACTACCGCGCACCCTCCCTTTCCAATCTGTGTGTCTCTGTGTCTGTGTCCTGTCCGCGCGTGACGCCTCTCAACATCCGCCGTCCCCCGTCCCGTTTTCGCCCCCATGCCGTCGTCGCGCCGCCTCCTCCCCGTCCACCGCCGCCCCTGTCCGCCCCGCACCACACCATACACCGCTGCTTGTCCCGGCCGTTGCCACCAAAGGCGCCGACCGCAAACGCGCCACGCCGCAGCCCCCGTGCGTCTCGCGCTCGCTTGCATCTCCGTGCCGACGCTGCCTCTCTTCCCACTCGCACTCGACCTCGACAACACAGTCTTTGGCTCCGCCACTGCGTGTTCCGGTGGTACGCACGCTGCAACACGTATGTATTCATTACCAGAGCGATGGCGAGGCATGACAGCATCTCTGTCTGACCAGAGAGTTCTTTATCGCTGCTAGTCGGCGCTTGGACCGCGCCAGACGACAGTAGTGGCACGCACCGGGTCGCCAGGAACAGTTGTTATATATATTGTAGCGCGAGTCGGGAGAGGTAGTAGTCGGTCGACAGTAGTAGCGGGTGGACGGTTGTACTGAGCGGGCGTCGGCGGCGTGCTCTGCTCGTCTCGCGACTCTGGTCACGGTTCGGGACGATGTATAGTATATTGTGTTATAATCAAAAAGGTGGTGTGACGCTGCATTGCGCAAATCTGATAACGTATGTTCATTGTACTTCTTTTGTTCAACAACAAAAGCCCCACTATTACTTTTTTTCTAAAGTAACTTTTGTCTCTTAAC
Organism: Schistocerca americana; assembly: GCF_021461395.2. Classification (NCBI taxonomy): domain Eukaryota; kingdom Metazoa; phylum Arthropoda; class Insecta; order Orthoptera; family Acrididae; genus Schistocerca; species Schistocerca americana. Next base: position 74,271,426 of record NC_060126.1, on the reverse strand, counting down.
GAAAAACATTCACTTTTTAAAGACTACTTCCTATGGCATTTCCCTCCAAGGAGTGCAATTAATTACCAGCCAGCACTCATTCATTGCACACAGCTGTGTAAGGGGTATCTACAATTGAGGAGCGGATATAAATGCAATTTTTTTGTTTTTTTTTTGTGTGTGTGTTGTAACCTCCCAGCAAAATTTAAAATAATGGACAATGTTATTTACGGATGCTAATGGACATTGCGCTAATTGTAACCTCGCCCACAATGAGAGGTATTGAAAATGGCAACAAAAATGTGAAATTCGCAATCTGACTCAAATATAAAGTCTTCACACAACATTTACAAAAGTCCGTTCAGTGACAAGAAACTTCAATTAAACCGAAATATCGGTCTTTGGCCCTGTGCAAAACAATCAGAATTAAAGTCTTACCTCCGAATAAATGGATGTCACATTTCTGCTCTGGTTGTTGCGCAGCGCTTGGAGGAACTGCATTGCAAATAATAATATTCTCTTTTTTTGTGATTTTAGTGACATTTTTCTTCAAAGACGTGGAATGAAATGTGAAGTGCAACGAACTCTTTAGTTCAATAAAAAATTAAATGTTTGAAAAATGCTTTTGAAATAAAAATTATTATTGGGGAACTTGTTGGAGAATAATTACAATTTTTCATTATCTAATGATTATATTAATTAACAGTATACCTTATTCACCATCTTGACCAGTGTTGCCGACCGCCTACATCACACAACCGCACTCGGCTGCTACTACTGACCGACCGCTCTGCATGACGACTATTAGCGTACTGCACGCGACGACTACTGACAGAGTACAGCCCTCAACTACACAGAGCTACGGACTCGCAACGACTACTGACAGACTGACTGACTGAGAACCGCTCGCAACACTCGCGCAGTCCAGCGCAAACTCTCTGGTCACAGATGCTACAATGTCTCGCCATCGCTACTATGTTACATACGTGTTTCAGTGTCTTTTTCATTGGGGTAACGATCTTTGGCTCTTTTTATTCTGAATACAGGGCCAAAGGTCAACGCTGCTGCCCTTATACAATTTATCAGGTTTCATTATGTCTGTTGCAATGTTACATACGGTTCACTCTTTCATTAATATTATCGTTGGGTTTGTTTTGTAGGGACGTTAACATTCTGGCACATTTTTATTATCATCGGACTCTCTGCTATTTGTGCAGGGAGGTTATACCTGGGTCCATTTCCATTTCCATTTACATTTTAATATTGATAGACTTTTTGTTTTCTTTTTTGTTTCTTGTTGTTTTTTTTTTTTTTGTTTTGTTTTTCCCGCTCTCACCACCACCGCCGCATCACGCCTTCCGTTTTCTTGGTTTCTTTTCTGTTCTTCAACATCACCGCGCCCCATTTCCACACCACAGCCATCAGCCTCCAAGACGGGCGGGCGCAGTGTGCCATTTCCGGCGCACAAGCACACCCGTACGGTACTCTCCTCGCCCCCACGCCACCAACAACACAGCGACCACGCGGCTTTCAGGCATGGCACGGCACGGCACGGCACCGGCGAAATGCGCCGCCCCCGCCCCTCCGCGCATCCGTCCGTCTCGCCACGTTCACTGACAGCCGCGTCTGCGGCTACACCACGACAACCACAACACAACACCGCTCCCCTCCCTGGCAACTCACATTGTTTTTCTCCTCCTCTTTTGCACAAACCACAACGCCGAGCACAGGCGCAAGCCACCCACACCGCGCCCCTCCCCGTCCCGTCTTTGGCCGCCGCTCCTCGTTTCCTCGTTTGCCCCCTCCCATCTCCCGAAATGCCATGCCAGCAGCGTTACGCATGCCCCTCCCCTGTCCACACAACACTACCGCCTAACGAACAGCCTTTTCCGGGCCACATGCAGGGCACGCCCACCTCCAAACACTGCCAATTCACGGACGCACACACACACTTTCCCGACACCTTTCTGTACGGAGGGTGCGTCATCTCGACCGTGACAGAGTGACGGCAACTATCGACGATCCATTTCCCCCCACTGGTAAAACATGTCCACTAACACCTACATACATCATTCAAGTACACAGACAATAGCATACACACAATGGGAGGGCACACGAACATGGACGGCACGGCACTGTCATACACTCTTCCTCAGAACCATATCAACAAACGTTACGTACATCCGGGAAAGCGAAAGCGAACGCGAAAGCGAAAGCAAAAGCAAAGGCAAAGCCCAATGCAGCCGTCAAAGGTAACGTTCACCACGGCAGACACTTGCAGCCGCGCCGCCGTTAAACGCATTTCAGTGCGGCTCCAATACGCCTCCGACACGGGAACGTTCCGTTGCTCTACGAATGCGTTTCCTCCCCTTTTTCCCTTCCTCTCTCTTTTGCCCCCCCTCCTTGCACTCTTGCCTCATTCCTCACGTTCTGCCCAGACATTCGACCGATCAAAGTCAACCTTTCGTTACCGTTCTCAGCGCGACGGTGTACAACAGTATGACGGGTGTGCCCAAGACTTCGGTTCAGTTGCGTGACGCCGGTCTATCGCGCCGATCGACAGTTACTCAGGGGGCGACGGATCGGACCACGTCACCGACACACAAAACACTTTCAAACAAACAAATACATACCGGATGGACACAGACAAACACGTGTACAGACATTCGCCAAACAAACGACCGCCGCCGCCGCCGTCGTCGTCTAGCGTGCATCTTGAATGACGACATCGGTGTGCGTGCGTCGTACGCAATCAGTCAGACACGGCTATCAAACATCAGAGTCGAATGGTACATCATCGTGCGTGTCGCCGTACACGTACAGTACAATACAACAACAAAACAATGCGTCTTAATGGCACGTTCATTTCAACGTCACTCACACACCTCCACGCTGCAGTTACGTCGCACCATTGTCAAACTCGGCGTACAGCAAAGGGAATAGTGGGCGGCAAAAAAAACCAAACAAAAACATTTCACATTTCACCCTCGCCATGTATGATGTGCAAAAAAACAAACCCGCAAACGGCCGTCGTTACGGTGACACAAAAGTCGCCGATCACACTGTCCCCCCTCGCAGACGGGTAACACACACACACACACACACACACACCAACAACACCAATGGGTCAAAAACCACGCCAACGAGGCGTGCCACCATTCCACGCCACGGCGACCAACCTCGTGGCCGTACCCCGCGCAACACGCTTTGACGCGCCCCCCCACCCACAATCAAAATGCACACATACATCACAGCCGTCCACACAAACAACAACAACAATTCCGCCCTTCCCGCAAAAGGCAAGTTGGTGGCCCTGAAAAGGGCCGTTTTGCCGCTCTCGCAACGGAGGAGCCTTCTCCATCCTTCCTTCCATTCCAGAGCCACCTCCTTACTTGGAGCTCGTGTACTTGGTCACCGCCTTCGTGCCCTCGCTCACGGCGTGCTTGGCCAGCTCGCCAGGCAGCAACAGCCGCACAGCGGTCTGGATCTCGCGGGACGTGATGGTCGAGCGCTTGTTGTAGTGCGCCAGGCGAGAAGCCTCGGCCGCAATGCGCTCGAAAATGTCGTTCACGAAGCTGTTCATGATGCTCATCGCCTTCGACGAGATGCCCGTGTCAGGGTGCACCTGCTTCAGCACCTTGTAGATGTAGATGGCATAGCTCTCCTTCCTCTTGCGCTTCTTCTTCTTGTCGCCCTTCGAAATGTTCTTCTGCGCCTTGCCAGCCTTCTTGGCGGCCTTCCCGCTAGTCTTGGGCGGCATCTCGAACCAACGTACGGCAGCAGCAACACCAGTAGCAAGCGCTCCGCTCTAGTCAGCGTCTCCCCACACAGTGGCACCCGCCGCCAGCCGCCGCCGCACCTTTACCAGCTCGCCCTGTTGCGGCCGCCGACCAATGGGGCGCGCGCGCAACCGGCCGCCGCACCCGAGCCCATAAAGCACCCCCACCCCGGCTGCGCCGGCCACAGGAAAAATTGTCCCCCACCATGGATAGGAGACCTAACATACAAGGTCTCAAAATATGCGCGTTTAACGCAGACAACCTTACTCGCCAACCCACGGAGTTTAGAGAATTCATACAGGAAGAAAAAGTTGACATATGCCTAGTGGGAGAAACATTCCTCAAACCAGGACTAAGAGTTTCTGTACCAAACTACATTTGTTACAGAAACGACCGACCCACTCACGGAGGCGGGGTAGCGGTATATGTCAAAAAAGGTATCAGACACCATCAAATATACCCCCCCAATACAGCAGAAATAGAAACAGCGGCAATCGAAGTGGCTACAGTAACTGGCCCCCTAACAGTCGTTGCAGTGTATCGCCCCCCTTCCCAAAGACTAGAAGAGGACGACATAGCTGCACTAAGTCGCATTAGAGGCAAACTACTAATAGCAGGGGACCTAAATGCCAAGCACGCGGACTGGAACTCGAGACGCCGAAATCAAGCTGGTCAACAACTGCAACGACTCGCGCGCACACACCAGTTACAAATATGGGGCCCAGAGGAACCGACACACTTCCCAAAGAACGGAGGAAGACCGGACGTCCTCGACATAGCCATCACAAAGAATCTGGTGGGCTTTGTATCCGCGACATCGGTAAACAGAATGTCGTCGGACCACAATCCCGTGATTTTCGAGGTCGACATGGGAGAATGGCTCTCTAGCCCACAACGGCATGCGACATACAAGCGCATCAATAAGGAGCAATTCAGCAATGCAGTAGCAGCTGAACTTGCCCAGACCCCGCCTCCAACTGCAGAGACAGCAGAACAGGCACTAGACGACCTCACAAGAGCGATCCTACAAGCTGCTGAGGGAGCCACACCGCCTCCTGCGGGGCCCCCCCGCTCCAGGCAACTCCCCCCGCACTTGCTTGCGCAAATACGGCACAAAAACAGGATCGCCAAAGAGTGGAAGCTCACCAGAAATAGGGATACACGGAGGCTACTCAATAGGCTACAGAGAGAGCTGAAAGCCGATCTCAATGAGTACCGCAACCAACAATGGTCGGCAAGGCTCTCAGCTCTCAAACTAGACGACAATAGTTTATGGCAAGCCACCAAACAGTACACAAAAAGACGCGCAAAAATGCCACCACTCCATGGCGAACGCGGACTGCAGTTCAGCCCCATCGACAAAGCTAACGCACTAGCCGACGTGTTCGAAAAACAGTTCAGACCAGCAGAAGTACAGGACAGAGAACACGTCGCAACAGTCCGCAGAGAACTGGCCGTGTTCCTGGAAGCAGACGACGAAGATGACTACACGCCACTCTTCAATACTGAAGATGTGGCGCGCTGCATCAAGTCCCTGCCCACCAGGAAAACCCCGGGTCACGACCAGGTCACAAATGAATTGCTGAAACTCCTCCCGCCTCTGGCAATCACCCACCTGACCGATATAGTTAATGAACTGACGCGATCACAAAAATTCCCGGCGCAGTGGAAGCACGCAGAAGTTATTGCGATCGCGAAACCAGGAAAAGACCCGGTGTTCCCGCAACACTATAGACCAATTAGTCTACTGCCTACCCTCAGTAAACTTTACGAGCGCCTCCTACTAACCCCCATACAGGACTATATCACAAGAGAGCAGATTCTGCCGAAATTCCAATTCGGATTTAGGCAAAGACACTCCGCCCCCCAGCAAATCATGAGGGTGGTTGAAGCAGCCACAGACAGCTTCAACCGAAAGGGCTACTGCGGGCTTGTCTTGTTAGACGTAGCAAAAGCCTTCGACTCAGTCTGGCACACCGGGATATTACACAAGATGTACACCCTAGGCTTCCCCGGAAAGATAGTCAAAATCGTTAAAAACTATCTCTCCGGTAGGACTTTCTCAGTCAAGATCGATGGATCCCTGTCGACCAGGAGAAGAATCAGTGCAGGCGTGCCCCAGGGCTCAGTCCTGGGACCCGTCCTCTACAGTGTCTACACTGCTGACATCCCTACGACTCAGCATGTAAACACTGCACAGTACGCAGACGACACTGCATTCTTCTCCTGCTCGACAAACAGGAACCTGGTTACAAGGCGTCTGCAAACCGCCCTAAACAGGACGGAAAACTGGGCAAAGCAGTGGCGCATCTCAATTAACTCTGAGAAAACACAAGCCATGCTGCTCACCAGACGCTATGGGAAACGCCGACCCCCAAGAAGACCATACCAACTGCTGAGATTGCAGGGGCAGAATTTGCCATGGAGAAATTCTGCGAAGTACCTCGGTGTCACACTTGACAGACGCCTGACATGGAAGTGCCACATAGAGGAGCTTCGCAGAAAGGCTCACGCCAGGATGCAGATTCTGTACCCTGTCTTGAACAGCACCAGTTCCCTCGACCCCGCAACAGGAGTAGCGATCTATCGAAGTCTAATTCGACCGATACTGGAATATGCGTGCCCTGTATGGGGCTACGCAGCCAGATCGACGATAGATCGCTTACAAAAGACTCAAAACAGAGCGTTAAGACGAGCCCTACACGTCCCCACGCGCTTCCCCACGGCAGATTTGCACGAAGCCGCAGACATAGAGCCAATCACCACAAGATTCCGCGCCCTGGCAGAAGTGTTCTACGCCACGGCGCGGAAGTCAGAAAACGAATTAATCAACACCCTTGGGCAATACGAACCCCATAGGCAGAGATATAACAGACCCAAGTCGCTACTCCTGCAGTAGCAGAAAAAGAACAACTAAAGAAAACTCTCAACGAACAGCAACCAACAAAAGCAAAGAAACAAAAACAACACAAAAGAAAAGAGGAGGAAATGTCCTAATGTGACAACAACCTCCACCAGCACACCCTCTAAAGGTAGAGGAATAAAAGAGAGAAGCAGAGAGCTGCGCCGGCACGCACTCCGCTGCTCGACTCGCTGCCGCTCGCACCGGTCGTTTTCGTTTCCGTTTCGTGTGCACCGTCGCTAGCCCATCGCCATGTCCGGACGCGGAAAGGGAGGCAAAGTCAAGGGCAAGTCAAAGTCCCGCTCAAGCAGGGCTGGGCTCCAGTTCCCGGTCGGCAGAATCCACCGCCTCCTGCGCAAGGGAAACTACGCAGAGCGCGTCGGCGCCGGGGCGCCCGTCTACCTCGCCGCCGTCATGGAGTACCTCGCGGCTGAGGTGCTCGAGCTGGCCGGAAACGCGGCCCGCGACAACAAGAAGACGCGCATCATCCCGCGCCACCTGCAGCTTGCCATCCGCAACGACGAGGAGCTCAACAAGCTCCTGTCGGGCGTCACCATCGCACAGGGTGGTGTCCTGCCCAACATCCAGGCCGTCCTGCTGCCAAAGAAGACCGAGAAGAAGGCCTAAAGGAGGCCAGGCAATCGCAGCGCCGCGTGCTCCCCTGCACGCAACGCGCTTTGCCGGCTCGGCCCACAACAATCGGCCCTTTTCAGGGCCACCACACACACCTACGTCCAAAGCAAAATTTCAGTCGTCCTCGCCGCACCTTGTTTTGTTTTAACTTTGCACTGTCACAGCACAGCCGCCGCCGGCGCACGTCCGCCATCTTGTCGTCCACACAGCCCGTGTGGCCCAACACACACACACACACACACACACACACACACACACACACACACACACATTTTGCACGGTCGCAGTCGCCTTCCAAACCGACAACGGCAGCAATAATGACCATTGTTAAAGGGAGGAGTGTCGACACACCGCCCTCCACTCCCGCGCGCAACGGCCGTCGACACGAACGAAACAGCTGATCCGGCCGCCTATGCCCACACGCCTTGCCTCGGAAACCCCAACGCCGCCGCAAACAAACACACAGAGACAAACCACGCAAGCAAATAATCACCGCCTCTCGCACAACAACACACAGCCCGCCATCTCCGTCGCGATCGATACAAAGACACACAATAACAAACACACAAACGAAGCAGCTCCACACACAGCCAGCCACATGACACGTTTCCTTTCCTTCTCCCCTCCCAGTCACATCACGTCGCTCAAACGGAAAGAAAGAAAGAAACAAACAAACAAACAACACAGCGCACACACGCAGCAACAACACAGACTCTTTCGCACTTTTCAACTTCCGAACAGTGTGGTGGCCCTGAAAAGGGCCGTTTTCTAGTCTCTCCCACCCACAAGCACGGCCGCGGGAAGGCCAGCGCCCGCTGCGACGCAGCCTAACCGCCGAAACCGTACAGGGTGCGCCCCTGCCTCTTCAGGGCGTACACCACGTCCATGGCCGTCACAGTCTTGCGCTTGGCGTGCTCAGTGTACGTCACCGCGTCGCGGATCACGTTCTCCAGGAACACCTTCAGCACCCCGCGGGTCTCCTCGTAGATCAGACCAGAGATGCGCTTCACGCCGCCCCTGCGAGCCAGGCGGCGGATGGCGGGCTTCGTGATGCCCTGGATGTTGTCGCGCAACACCTTGCGGTGCCGCTTGGCGCCACCCTTGCCGAGCCCCTTTCCTCCCTTGCCGCGGCCTGTCATCCTTCCTTCCTCGGGCAAAGCAAAACGTGCACAAACAGCAGCTGCAGCGGCTGGCGAGTCGGCTACGGTCTGCGCCCAGCGCGCCCGCCGCCCCCCTATATAGACTCTGGCCCGCCCTCCCCCCACCACGCGCAACCGAGGGCATATAAGCGCAGCACGGAGGCGCGCGGGCCCGTTGTCAAGGCAGCACCGGACGCCGCGCCGCACCTAACCTCCACGCACGCCGCTCCGCTACCGCTACCGCTACCGCCATGGCCCGCACAAAGCAAACGGCCCGCAAGTCCACCGGCGGAAAGGCGCCGCGCAAACAGCTCGCCACCAAGGCGGCGAGGAAGAGCGCGCCCGCCACCGGAGGCGTCAAGAAGCCCCACCGCTACAGGCCGGGCACCGTCGCCCTGCGAGAAATCAGGCGCTACCAGAAGAGCACAGAGCTGCTCATCCGCAAGCTGCCATTCCAGCGCCTAGTGCGCGAGATCGCCCAGGACTTCAAGACCGACCTGCGCTTCCAGAGCTCCGCAGTCATGGCCCTGCAGGAGGCCAGCGAGGCCTACCTCGTCGGCCTCTTCGAAGACACCAACCTGTGCGCAATCCACGCCAAGCGCGTCACCATCATGCCCAAGGACATCCAGCTCGCGCGCCGCATCCGCGGCGAGCGCGCCTAAACCGCGCCGCGGCACCGCACCGCACAAACAAAAACGGCCCTTTTCAGGGCCACTAACATCTCTCCGTCGCGAGCAAACTTTGTCGGTCGCCTGCCTCTCGCCCCGCAACCCAAAAACAAAAACCACCACTTCCCGTCCGTCCGCCACACCCGCTCACTCTGCCTGCCTGCTAGCAGCGCGCAACAATCACACATCATCCCTCCCCGGCGCTCAAAGCGCACAATACCCAACGGCCGACGTCACACCGCACGGGTGGCTGGCCGGCCGCCGCTTTCGTTTCGAAAACAAAACAACCCGCACTCCACTCCGACGGCCAACGGCCAGGCAGGCGCGCTCGCTCGCTCTACACGCCACCGAAATCCCCGCCGACTCCTTCCGCATCTCAACGTGCCCCCCGTTGCAAAACATAACACACACACACACACACACACACACACACACACACACACACAAAGGAACAAAACAAAACAAAGACCAGACACGACTCGACAAGACAGACATCCGAGAAGAACGAACGCAGGCAAGCCAACCAACGTATTCAAACAAAACAACGTGACAGAAAACCAACCGTCGGCCGCCGCCACAAACACGGCGACAATCAACCACGACAACAACAACAACAACAACAACAACAACACCGCTTACCGCTACCGCCGCCCACACCCGCCACCGACCCCCGCAATCCAACCACCACGGCACGCAAACAGCATCCCCACGGGCATACAGAAACGCCAGACAGACACCCACACCAAACGCAACACGACAATCAAAACCTTCCCCGACGTGCTTTGATGGCCCTGAGAAGGGCCGTTTTGGGCCGCGCGTCTCTTGCGCGCCACTAGACGACGACGGGGGGTGGGGACGACGGAGTCAAGCGCCAAACCCTTCCATTCCCATCTCTTTCTCCTCTACTCTACTTCTTCTTCTTGGGCGAAGCCTTCGCCTTAGACGGCGTCGTCGCCTTCTTCGGGCGCGGCGCCTTCGGCTTCTTCGTCGGAACCTTGGCGGCCTTCTTCGCCTTCGACGGCGACTTGGCCTTGGCCGGCTTGGCCGCAGCCGCCTTCTTCGCACCCGCGGGAGCGGCCGACGCCGCAGACGCCTTCTTGGCGGCGCCCGCCTTCCGACCGGTCGCCGCCTTCACGCCACCAGCCTTCTTTGCGCCGGCCGCACGGGCGCCCTTCTTCTCCTTGCTGGCCGGAGCGGCGCGCTTCTTCTTGGCACCGCCGGCACGAGCCTTGCCGCCCTCGGCCGCCCCCCCGCCGCCGGCGCCGGCAAGCTTGAACGAGCCGGACGCGCCCTTCCCCTTCGTCTGCACCAGCTCGCCCGCCACGACGGCCGACTTGAGGTACTTCTTGATAAACGGCGCCAGCTTCTCCGCGTCCAGCTTGTAGTGCGCGGCTATGTACTTCTTGATCGCCTGCAGCGACGACCCGCCGCGCTCCTTCAGACTCTTGATGGCGGCCGTCACCATCTCAGAGGTGCGCGGGTGCGCAGGCTTGGCGCGCGGCTTCTTCGCAGACGACGCAGACTTGGCCTTCTTCGTAGTGCCGGTGGCGGCGGGTGCCGCAGCAGTCTCGTTCGTAGCCGCCTGATCTGCCATTTCGACGACGCGCGTAACACACAGCGAGAGCGAGCGGGACGGCAGGCACGCAAGCACAGCACAGCAGCAGAGCAGAGAATCACAAGGCCCAGCCAGTGTCGCGGGCGGGCGCGGACGGCCGAGAGAGCGGCCGCCACTCTGCGCGCCGCCGCGCCGCGCCTCCCGCGCTTGCTACCGCCCAACGTCCGACAGCCTGTGCGGAGCAGCCCCAAACCTGCGCCACAACCGCCCGCGCCTGTCAAACCACCGAGGATGGGGCTACACACAGCCACACCACAGTCGCCAACCAGTCGCCACGGCAGCGCCGCAAACCACGGCCAAACTGCAGCTACCGCGCGCTACAGCCTGGGTCGGCCCGCCGAGAATCGCCGCCCCCGCCCAAATGCCGCCCCCACAGCCCCAGCCGACGACCCGCCACAATGGCCAAACCTTCGGCAAAACTCCCACACCGTCGCCGCGGCAGCCCGGCCAGCGCGGCCGGCGCCACAGCCACACAAGCCGAGGCGTGCGGCGATGACGGCCGTGCAAACGCGCCTCCGCCGCCCCATCGCCTTCCGTCGCCCTCCCGCCGTTTCCCGATCGGCCCGCAGCCGTCGGGCCACATCGCGCGCCGTCCTCCTCCTCTCGCCCGCCAACATTCACAGCCGTTTCTCAACAATTGCCCGCCGCAAACGGACGCCGCCTGCGCAACAGGCGCCGCCGCCCCTCGCCGCTTCCGACCCAACCCCTCGACCGAGGCAAACCGCAATCCGAATCTACAGACCAACCCAATCTGCCGTCAAGCACACACGACAGCCGACCTTACACGTTACGCGTTACACATTACGTTTACACGTCTACGTTAGGTTAGGTTAGGTGGACGTGGGTTAGGTTAAGGGGACTTGGGTTAGGTTAAGCGTCAAACTTAGGTTAAGCATTCAAACACGTCAGGCGTCAGAGGTTAGGTTAGGTTGGGTTAGGTTAGGTTAGGTTAGGTTAGGTTAGGTTAGGTTAGGTTAGGTTACACGTTAGGTTAAGGGGTCAGTGCTAGGTTAAGAAGCGTCAAACGTAGGTTAAAAAAGCGTTCAAACGTGAGGCGTGAGCCGGACAGCTTACCTTACGTAGACGTTAGGGGCTCACAGGCTGAGCTCACCTCGCCACACCACAGGTTAGGTTCGGTTCGGTTCGGTTCGGTTCGCTCGGCTCAGCGTAAAGCGCCGAGGTCAGGGTTACGTTCGTTCACCTTCGGGCGCCACACTTTCGGTTGAAAGGTCGCGACGGGACGACGTCGGCAGGCACGCCGCAAACGAACAAAAACGTACAGACGACGTCGGAAACCGCCGACAGACGGGGGAGCAGCACGACCACGACCAGACACCGAGCGCGAACGAGACACACGCGAACCACCCCCACCGGCCAAAGGGCACCACACAACAACCCAGAGCACCACGTGTCGACACCAGAGCAACCCGCCGCTCACGCGACATGGCTGGCACCGAAGGGCAACCGCCCGCAACTGCGCTTTCCGCGCCGGCCCGGATGCACGTCGTGCTACAACAACACCACTACCGTACACAGCCGCTGTTCACAACATCACTATCAATGGCGCGCCCGCGGCTCGCCGCCGTCGCAGTCGCAGCCCCAACGCCAGCACTTTTGCACCACCATTCACACGCACCGCAACACAGCTCGCCGACACAGCCGAACAAAACAAACACCACACAACAACAGCAACAGCAACAACGCCGCCGCCTCTACTTGTGCCGGCGACCCACCCCGCCGATGGCGCACCTTTCGCCAGCCGGCAATCGACACACACGCACCCACCCACCGGGGCCCAGTGCAAAAAAAAAAAAAAAAAACACACAAAAACAAAAAAACCAAACAACACAAACGACACGGGAAGCGCACACCGCCACTTCGCGCGCACGCCACCAACCAGTCGTCGTCTCAAAATAACAAACACAAACAAAATAAACTAACAACTAGGGCAACACAAAACAAAAACGCCTCGCACGAACCGCCCACAAAAAGGACAAGCACACGCACAGCCTCTGCTGACGACCACGACGCAGCGGCACGCTGCTCCTGTCCCGCGCCCCGCGCCCCACTCGATTCACAACTCACGCGACACCGTCAACGACGGGCTCGCTTCCCGCAACCTACCACCTTTCCGCCACGACGCACAGCCCCAGCCCCACCCGACGACGCCCGTGGCAACGACTGCACTTTCACCACCGCCTCCCCCTTCCCCCCCAAAACACACACACACACACAGCCAGCCAAAAACGCACTCGCGACCCACACATGCACGTGCATCGGCACACGCCAACCAGTCAACGTCGACAACCACACGCAAGGCTCGAAACGAAACCGGCGTCCTTCCACGTTGCCATCAAGCTACGCGACACAAGACACAAGGAACCAACACAACAGCCGGCCCCACTAATTCCCACTCTCACGCCGCAAAAAGCACACCGAAACCGCCAAACGCACGCACATTCCCCTTCGCACTGACACCACCGACCGGCTCGCTACCACACACCTCTCGGCAGCCGTTTCACGCCAATTCGCCACACCGCCCACACAGTCGACAAGCGCCCGCCCTGTACGGCACACGCAACGACGCAGCGCAGCAAAGGGCGCCCGCAACACATACCTCTCCGCCGCCCGACGCGCCAACCGCCACACCACACCGCCAGCCACTCGCAAATTGTGCACTGCCACCAGCCACACGTCCAACACGCCGCGCCGCCTCCGGCCACCCGCCAGGGGGCGCTCACGTCCGCGACAACAGCGCGGCCCGCCGGGCCGGGCCGGGCCGAACCGAACCGAGCCGCCGCTGCTCTGCACTCGGCACGGCCACACCCTGCTGCAGACCGGGCTCGTCCCTCTGTACGCGTCTGCCTGCGCATCAACACAACACGACCTTTTTTTTTTTTTTTTTCTCTCTACCGCCATCCCTCCTTCTCGCGTTTTACTCGTTGTTGCAGCAGCGGCGCACACCTACACATCCACAGCCCCAGCCGAGCCGGCCTCACCTCAGGGCCCGCCGCCAGCGTCTCCTCCTCGGGCACAGGTGCGGTGCTGTGGCCGCCCATCCAACCGCATTGCTGGCCGTCCAGCCACCAGGCGTTCCCACTGCCGCGAGCCACGCCGCGCACCGACCCTGCTGCAGAAAACGAAGCATAGCCAGAGACCGACCGATACACAAAGCAAGCCGTCGCCTCGCCTCTTGTCCTTCCTGCCTTCCTTCCGCCCCCGCCCTTCTCACACCACCGCCTCTCCACTTTCGCCCCCCCCCCTCCTTTTTTTTTTTTTTTTTTTTTTTGTTTTCTTCTTTCTTTCTTTCTTTCTTTCTTTCTTTGGCCCTCTCTCCTTCCCGCCATGGCGGTTACGGCACCGCCTGCAGCGGCAGATTTTTTGCGCCCACACGCCTACTCCTACCACCATTAACCTTGCCCTGCCCTGCCCATCAACGTCGCAGTCGAACCGACGCTTGCCAACACACTGCCCACGTTCCTTTCTCTTTTCGGCCTACGCCCATTACGCGCCGCCGCCACAGCACCTTCCCTTCCCACAACACACCGACGTCATCACACGCACCCAAAACAGGGGCCACGACCGTGTTCCTCGCCCACTCCCATCCCGCACGGTACGCACATTCCCAACTACTACCGCGCACCCTCCCTTTCCAATCTGTGTGTCTCTGTGTCTGTGTCCTGTCCGCGCGTGACGCCTCTCAACATCCGCCGTCCCCCGTCCCGTTTTCGCCCCCATGCCGTCGTCGCGCCGCCTCCTCCCCGTCCACCGCCGCCCCTGTCCGCCCCGCACCACACCATACACCGCTGCTTGTCCCGGCCGTTGCCACCAAAGGCGCCGACCGCAAACGCGCCACGCCGCAGCCCCCGTGCGTCTCGCGCTCGCTTGCATCTCCGTGCCGACGCTGCCTCTCTTCCCACTCGCACTCGACCTCGACAACACAGTCTTTGGCTCCGCCACTGCGTGTTCCGGTGGTACGCACGCTGCAACACGTATGTATTCATTACCAGAGCGATGGCGAGGCATGACAGCATCTCTGTCTGACCAGAGAGTTCTTTATCGCTGCTAGTCGGCGCTTGGACCGCGCCAGACGACAGTAGTGGCACGCACCGGGTCGCCAGGAACAGTTGTTATATATATTGTAGCGCGAGTCGGGAGAGGTAGTAGTCGGTCGACAGTAGTAGCGGGTGGACGGTTGTACTGAGCGGGCGTCGGCGGCGTGCTCTGCTCGTCTCGCGACTCTGGTCACGGTTCGGGACGATGTATAGTATATTGTGTTATAATCAAAAAGGTGGTGTGACGCTGCATTGCGCAAATCTGATAACGTATGTTCATTGTACTTCTTTTGTTCAACAACAAAAGCCCCACTATTACTTTTTTTCTAAAGTAACTTTTGTCTCTTAACGAAAAACATTCACTTTTTAAAGACTACTTCCTATGGCATTTCCCTCCAAGGAGTGCAATTAATTACCAGCCAGCACTCATTCATTGCACACAGCTGTGTAAGGGGTATCTACAATTGAGGAGCGGATATAAATGCAATTTTTTTGTTTTTTTTTTTGTGTGTGTGTTGTAACCTCCCAGCAAAATTTAAAATAATGGACAATGTTATTTACGGATGCTAATGGACATTGCGCTAATTGTAACCTCGCCCACAATGAGAGGTATTGAAAATGGCAACAAAAATGTGAAATTCGCAATCTGACTCAAATATAAAGTCTTCACACAACATTTACAAAAGTCCGTTCAGTGACAAGAAACTTCAATTAAACCGAAATATCGGTCTTTGGCCCTGTGCAAAACAATCAGAATTAAAGTCTTACCTCCGAATAAATGGATGTCACATTTCTGCTCTGGTTGTTGCGCAGCGCTTGGAGGAACTGCATTGCAAATAATAATATTCTCTTTTTTTGTGATTTTAGTGACATTTTTCTTCAAAGACGTGGAATGAAATGTGAAGTGCAACGAACTCTTTAGTTCAATAAAAAATTAAATGTTTGAAAAATGCTTTTGAAATAAAAATTATTATTGGGGAACTTGTTGGAGAATAATTACAATTTTTCATTATCTAATGATTATATTAATTAACAGTATACCTTATTCACCATCTTGACCAGTGTTGCCGACCGCCTACATCACACAACCGCACTCGGCTGCTACTACTGACCGACCGCTCTGCATGACGACTATTAGCGTACTGCACGCGACGACTACTGACAGAGTACAGCCCTCAACTACACAGAGCTACGGACTCGCAACGACTACTGACAGACTGACTGACTGAGAACCGCTCGCAACACTCGCGCAGTCCAGCGCAAACTCTCTGGTCACAGATGCTACAATGTCTCGCCATCGCTACTATGTTACATACGTGTTTCAGTGTCTTTTTCATTGGGGTAACGATCTTTGGCTCTTTTTATTCTGAATACAGGGCCAAAGGTCAACGCTGCTGCCCTTATACAATTTATCAGGTTTCATTATGTCTGTTGCAATGTTACATACGGTTCACTCTTTCATTAATATTATCGTTGGGTTTGTTTTGTAGGGACGTTAACATTCTGGCACATTTTTATTATCATCGGACTCTCTGCTATTTGTGCAGGGAGGTTATACCTGGGTCCATTTCCATTTCCATTTACATTTTAATATTGATAGACTTTTTGTTTTCTTTTTTGTTTCTTGTTGTTTTTTTTTTTTTGTTTTGTTTTTCCCGCTCTCACCACCACCGCCGCATCACGCCTTCCGTTTTCTTGGTTTCTTTTCTGTTCTTCAACATCACCGCGCCCCATTTCCACACCACAGCCATCAGCCTCCAAGACGGGCGGGCGCAGTGTGCCATTTCCGGCGCACAAGCACACCCGTACGGTACTCTCCTCGCCCCCACGCCACCAACAACACAGCGACCACGCGGCTTTCAGGCATGGCACGGCACGGCACGGCACCGGCGAAATGCGCCGCCCCCGCCCCTCCGC
Organism: Schistocerca americana; assembly: GCF_021461395.2. Taxonomy (NCBI): domain Eukaryota; kingdom Metazoa; phylum Arthropoda; class Insecta; order Orthoptera; family Acrididae; genus Schistocerca; species Schistocerca americana. The sequence continues at coordinate 74,254,739 of NC_060126.1, read as the reverse complement.
GCATCCGTCCGTCTCGCCACGTTCACTGACAGCCGCGTCTGCGGCTACACCACGACAACCACAACACAACACCGCTCCCCTCCCTGGCAACTCACATTGTTTTTCTCCTCCTCTTTTGCACAAACCACAACGCCGAGCACAGGCGCAAGCCACCCACACCGCGCCCCTCCCCGTCCCGTCTTTGGCCGCCGCTCCTCGTTTCCTCGTTTGCCCCCTCCCATCTCCCGAAATGCCATGCCAGCAGCGTTACGCATGCCCCTCCCCTGTCCACACAACACTACCGCCTAACGAACAGCCTTTTCCGGGCCACATGCAGGGCACGCCCACCTCCAAACACTGCCAATTCACGGACGCACACACACACTTTCCCGACACCTTTCTGTACGGAGGGTGCGTCATCTCGACCGTGACAGAGTGACGGCAACTATCGACGATCCATTTCCCCCCACTGGTAAAACATGTCCACTAACACCTACATACATCATTCAAGTACACAGACAATAGCATACACACAATGGGAGGGCACACGAACATGGACGGCACGGCACTGTCATACACTCTTCCTCAGAACCATATCAACAAACGTTACGTACATCCGGGAAAGCGAAAGCGAACGCGAAAGCGAAAGCAAAAGCAAAGGCAAAGCCCAATGCAGCCGTCAAAGGTAACGTTCACCACGGCAGACACTTGCAGCCGCGCCGCCGTTAAACGCATTTCAGTGCGGCTCCAATACGCCTCCGACACGGGAACGTTCCGTTGCTCTACGAATGCGTTTCCTCCCCTTTTTCCCTTCCTCTCTCTTTTGCCCCCCCTCCTTGCACTCTTGCCTCATTCCTCACGTTCTGCCCAGACATTCGACCGATCAAAGTCAACCTTTCGTTACCGTTCTCAGCGCGACGGTGTACAACAGTATGACGGGTGTGCCCAAGACTTCGGTTCAGTTGCGTGACGCCGGTCTATCGCGCCGATCGACAGTTACTCAGGGGGCGACGGATCGGACCACGTCACCGACACACAAAACACTTTCAAACAAACAAATACATACCGGATGGACACAGACAAACACGTGTACAGACATTCGCCAAACAAACGACCGCCGCCGCCGCCGTCGTCGTCTAGCGTGCATCTTGAATGACGACATCGGTGTGCGTGCGTCGTACGCAATCAGTCAGACACGGCTATCAAACATCAGAGTCGAATGGTACATCATCGTGCGTGTCGCCGTACACGTACAGTACAATACAACAACAAAACAATGCGTCTTAATGGCACGTTCATTTCAACGTCACTCACACACCTCCACGCTGCAGTTACGTCGCACCATTGTCAAACTCGGCGTACAGCAAAGGGAATAGTGGGCGGCAAAAAAAACCAAACAAAAACATTTCACATTTCACCCTCGCCATGTATGATGTGCAAAAAAACAAACCCGCAAACGGCCGTCGTTACGGTGACACAAAAGTCGCCGATCACACTGTCCCCCCTCGCAGACGGGTAACACACACACACACACACACACACACCAACAACACCAATGGGTCAAAAACCACGCCAACGAGGCGTGCCACCATTCCACGCCACGGCGACCAACCTCGTGGCCGTACCCCGCGCAACACGCTTTGACGCGCCCCCCCACCCACAATCAAAATGCACACATACATCACAGCCGTCCACACAAACAACAACAACAATTCCGCCCTTCCCGCAAAAGGCAAGTTGGTGGCCCTGAAAAGGGCCGTTTTGCCGCTCTCGCAACGGAGGAGCCTTCTCCATCCTTCCTTCCATTCCAGAGCCACCTCCTTACTTGGAGCTCGTGTACTTGGTCACCGCCTTCGTGCCCTCGCTCACGGCGTGCTTGGCCAGCTCGCCAGGCAGCAACAGCCGCACAGCGGTCTGGATCTCGCGGGACGTGATGGTCGAGCGCTTGTTGTAGTGCGCCAGGCGAGAAGCCTCGGCCGCAATGCGCTCGAAAATGTCGTTCACGAAGCTGTTCATGATGCTCATCGCCTTCGACGAGATGCCCGTGTCAGGGTGCACCTGCTTCAGCACCTTGTAGATGTAGATGGCATAGCTCTCCTTCCTCTTGCGCTTCTTCTTCTTGTCGCCCTTCGAAATGTTCTTCTGCGCCTTGCCAGCCTTCTTGGCGGCCTTCCCGCTAGTCTTGGGCGGCATCTCGAACCAACGTACGGCAGCAGCAACACCAGTAGCAAGCGCTCCGCTCTAGTCAGCGTCTCCCCACACAGTGGCACCCGCCGCCAGCCGCCGCCGCACCTTTACCAGCTCGCCCTGTTGCGGCCGCCGACCAATGGGGCGCGCGCGCAACCGGCCGCCGCACCCGAGCCCATAAAGCACCCCCACCCCGGCTGCGCCGGCACGCACTCCGCTGCTCGACTCGCTGCCGCTCGCACCGGTCGTTTTCGTTTCCGTTTCGTGTGCACCGTCGCTAGCCCATCGCCATGTCCGGACGCGGAAAGGGAGGCAAAGTCAAGGGCAAGTCAAAGTCCCGCTCAAGCAGGGCTGGGCTCCAGTTCCCGGTCGGCAGAATCCACCGCCTCCTGCGCAAGGGAAACTACGCAGAGCGCGTCGGCGCCGGGGCGCCCGTCTACCTCGCCGCCGTCATGGAGTACCTCGCGGCTGAGGTGCTCGAGCTGGCCGGAAACGCGGCCCGCGACAACAAGAAGACGCGCATCATCCCGCGCCACCTGCAGCTTGCCATCCGCAACGACGAGGAGCTCAACAAGCTCCTGTCGGGCGTCACCATCGCACAGGGTGGTGTCCTGCCCAACATCCAGGCCGTCCTGCTGCCAAAGAAGACCGAGAAGAAGGCCTAAAGGAGGCCAGGCAATCGCAGCGCCGCGTGCTCCCCTGCACGCAACGCGCTTTGCCGGCTCGGCCCACAACAATCGGCCCTTTTCAGGGCCACCACACACACCTACGTCCAAAGCAAAATTTCAGTCGTCCTCGCCGCACCTTGTTTTGTTTTAACTTTGCACTGTCACAGCACAGCCGCCGCCGGCGCACGTCCGCCATCTTGTCGTCCACACAGCCCGTGTGGCCCAACACACACACACACACACACACACACACACACACACACACACACATTTTGCACGGTCGCAGTCGCCTTCCAAACCGACAACGGCAGCAATAATGACCATTGTTAAAGGGAGGAGTGTCGACACACCGCCCTCCACTCCCGCGCGCAACGGGCGTCGACACGAACGAAACAGCTGATCCGGCCGCCTATGCCCACACGCCTTGCCTCGGAAACCCCAACGCCGCCGCAAACAAACACACAGAGACAAACCACGCAAGCAAATAATCACCGCCTCTCGCACAACAACACACAGCCCGCCATCTCCGTCGCGATCGATACAAAGACACACAATAACAAACACACAAACGAAGCAGCTCCACACACAGCCAGCCACATGACACGTTTCCTTTCCTTCTCCCCTCCCAGTCACATCACGTCGCTCAAACGGAAAGAAAGAAAGAAACAAACAAACAAACAACACAGCGCACACACGCAGCAACAACACAGACTCTTTCGCACTTTTCAACTTCCGAACAGTGTGGTGGCCCTGAAAAGGGCCGTTTTCTAGTCTCTCCCACCCACAAGCACGGCCGCGGGAAGGCCAGCGCCCGCTGCGACGCAGCCTAACCGCCGAAACCGTACAGGGTGCGCCCCTGCCTCTTCAGGGCGTACACCACGTCCATGGCCGTCACAGTCTTGCGCTTGGCGTGCTCAGTGTACGTCACCGCGTCGCGGATCACGTTCTCCAGGAACACCTTCAGCACCCCGCGGGTCTCCTCGTAGATCAGACCAGAGATGCGCTTCACGCCGCCCCTGCGAGCCAGGCGGCGGATGGCGGGCTTCGTGATGCCCTGGATGTTGTCGCGCAACACCTTGCGGTGCCGCTTGGCGCCACCCTTGCCGAGCCCCTTTCCTCCCTTGCCGCGGCCTGTCATCCTTCCTTCCTCGGGCAAAGCAAAACGTGCACAAACAGCAGCTGCAGCGGCTGGCGAGTCGGCTACGGTCTGCGCCCAGCGCGCCCGCCGCCCCCCTATATAGACTCTGGCCCGCCCTCCCCCCACCACGCGCAACCGAGGGCATATAAGCGCAGCACGGAGGCGCGCGGGCCATTCCGAGCTGCGATGTCTCTTGCGAATGTTGTGTGTTCTGGAGCTGAGGGTGTGGCGGATCGCCGCCTGGCGGAGCTAGCTTCGTCGGCGGCCCCATCCGGCCCCCCACCTACGACAACCCGGCCAATTGACCCGGACCCTGAGATGGCTCATTCTTTGGATTCTCCGCCTGGACGTACTGTCTCCTCCGCGGGCGGCTTACCGCCGACGCCGTCCTTTTCTGCAGATTCTTCAGGGCGATGTGGTATCGATTCAGAAATCGATACCGCCGCCCTTAGGCGGTTAGATAGGGCACATGGCGCGTCAGGGCCCCCTTCACGTGGGACCAGCCCGCGCGCGCCGAGGCAAAGTCAGGATTTCCTTCGTCCCTCGTCCGCCCTCGACATGCCGGACATTTCTGATGCGGTCAATGTCCCTGAGGAGTCGGACTGCGATTCCCTTGGCTGCTTCATGGATGACAGTGACATCGCGGAGGGCCTGGAGGAACGCCTCACCGCTCTCCGTGACGCTGCAGAGGAAGAGGGCCAACAGGTCGACCCTGTCCGGCGTCAGACCGCCCTCTACCCCAACATGACTGCCGCGGCCGCCGACAGCGATACCGGGGGCGGGATGGAGTTCGACGACGACCATCGGCGCCCGGTCGCTGAGCGCCGGAAGCGGCAGTTAGCCTCCTCATCGGACTCTGAGGCCCCTCCGCCCGCTGACCGCGGGCACACCAAGAAGAAGAAGGCCGTTATTGACGCGGAGGGCTTCCAGGTGCCGCGCAAAACGGCACCTCGTCGCCAGATCACCACGTCCTTGTCGGACGTGCCCGTCAGCAACGCGTTCGCGGCTATTGATGGTGCCGCGGACGCCCCACCCCCTCCCCCGCCCCCACCACCGTCGGCCACCCCTCCTGCCCCCCCGCCCATATCCATCCAACACAAGGGGCCCTTCAAGGTGCTTTTAGATCTCCTCACTACTCACACTGACTTCCCCTTCCGTATAAAATGGATGGGTAATGATGACTATCGACTGTTTGTACAGTCCCCCGCTGACCTTGCTAAGTCCCTTATTATCCTAAGCAAGTTCAACATCGGTTTCTCCACCCCTCCTAAACGGGCCCGCCGCATCAGGGTTGTTGTCAGGGGGCTCCCTATGGAGTATTCTGATGATGACCTGCGGACGGCGCTTGCGTCTTTGAACATTACCCCTACAGTTATATCCCGGATCATCTCCCCTCGAACCCGACGCCCCACCCCTCTCTTTTTCGTCTCCGCTCCTGACACGCCGGAGAACCACCCCCTCCTCACCCTCTCGCTCCTCGATCACGTTAGCGTGACGATGGAGAAGCCGCGCTCCAGGAGGATGACCCTGGTCTGCTACCGCTGCCAGGGATTGGCGCACTTCGCGGGTGACTGCACCCGCGAGGTGCGTTGCGTAAAGTGTGCTGGAGGTCACGCCTCCTCGGAGTGCTCTAAACCCCGAGACGTCCCCCCCACCTGCGCCCGCTGTGGCGGGAATCACACTGGCAGTTATATGGGCTGCCCCAGAATTAAGTCTTTCAAGGCAAGCCAGAAACGGTTTGCAGGGACATCGGCGGCGGTCCGCCCGGGCACCAGTTACTCTGGTGCGCTGGTCGGCTCGGCGTCGCGGGCCCACCCCCACCTTGCGTCTCGTTCCCATTCCGCCCCTCTGGGCTCCTACCCACCCCCGCTCCTCTCCCTCCCCATCGTACCCCCTCCAACAGCCTTCCCTCCCTTCCCCACCCAGCAGGTGTCAAGCACTGCTTCCCCCTCCTCCCAGCGGGTGTCACGCTCCGCTGTTCCTTCCCCATCCCCCCGGCAGGCGTTAAGCACTGCCTCCCCCTCTCCCACCCTGGTACACTCTCAACAGCACCCTGTCCCCACCCCTTCCTCTGTTCCCACCCCCCTTGGTGACCTCATCGCCACTGTTGTTGAGGCACTGACCTCAGCCATTTCCGCCACCTTCACCTCCCTCCTCCAATCCCTCCCACACCAACTTGCCACCGCCCTCTCCCAATCCATGTCCCCCATCGCCCCTCCCGCTCCCATTCCAACCAGTCATGGCTGTTAGACATCACGGATTGACAACCATGATCTGGAATGCCAACGGTCTCCACAAACAACAGGGCGAGTTCCGACAGTTCCTCCTGGATGAGAGGGTTGATGTTTGCCTTGTTGCTGAGACGCACCTCAAACCCGGTGTTTTTGTCCGTGTAGCAAACTACTCCTGCTACCGGACAGACAGGCCCACCGCCTATGGTGGCACGGCGGTGTACGTGCGTAACTCCCTCCGCCACCACCCTATTCCCCTCCCCCCACTTCACACTGTGGAAGCCACTGGCATTGTCGTCCACACGGTGAGGGGTCCCATTACGTTCGTGGCTCTCTACAGGCCACCACGAGGCCTTCTCGAAACACCGGACTATGAAGCATTGCTGTCGCTCGGCAACGACGTCTTCGTTGGCGGTGACTTCAATGCCAAACATGCTGCCTGGAACAGTAGGTTAACCAACACATCCGGTCGTCGACTCCTCCGGGTCGCAGAGCGGCATCATGCCCGCACCATCGGCCCGCACGACCCCACCATTTACCCTTCTGGTGGACGTGCCCCAGATGTCCTAGACATCGCAGTGGTGAAAGGTCTACCCCACCCCATCACTGCAGCCACCCGCATCGCTCTAGCCTCCGATCACCGACCGGTCATCTGTTCCATCGATCTCGCTGGAACATCGACCGTGCCGAGGGAAGGCCTAGACATCCGCGGTATTGACTGGCAGTCCTACCAGAGACGGGTCGAAGCAGCCCTACCCACACTACCTGCTGCCGATCACACGGACGCAGATCGTACCCTCATCCACCTCACCACCGTTGTGCTAGATGCTGCAACAGCAGCGACCCCTCCCCGTCCGCACCGGCCCCCGGATCATCTGCGTCCGCTCCCCCCCCACATCCTTGCTCTCATCACAGAGAAAAACCGGACCACCCGTGAATGGCAGCTCACTCGGAATCCGGCAACCAAGCGCCTCATCAATAGATTACAGCGCCAAATCAAGGCTGCGGTGCAAGACCACCGCAATCAGGCTTGGGAGAACAAAATCTCTGCCATTGACCTGCGTGACCCGTCTGCTTGGCGGCTCACAAAAAGCCTTTTGAGACGAGGGCAACGGATCCCCCCCCTACAGGTCGGCAATGACTTTGCGTCCGAACCAGACGCCAAGGCTAACGCCTTGGCTGATGTCTTCGCGCGCAACTTCACCCCGGTCAATGACCCCATTGACCCCGACCATATTCGCCTGGTCACGGCACGCCTCCCTCAATTCCTTGCCGTCCAGGACCCTGAGGATGAAATCACCCCCATTAACGAAGAGGAGGTTGCACTGCAATTGCGGTACCTCAAATCCAAGAAAGCTGGCGGCCCCGATAAGCTGACGAATGCCCTCCTCAAGCAATTACCCCCAGCTTCTATTCCCATCCTGACGGCCACATTCAACAACATCCTCACAACCAGGCAATATCCCTCTGCCTGGAAACACGCTGAAGTGGTCGCCATACCCAAGGCTGGGAAGGATCTTCGTTCCCCTGCCAGCTACCGCCCCATCAGCCTCTTGCCCGCCATCTCCAAGGTGTTCGAGAGGCTGTACCTTAAACGACTGCTCATCCACATTGCCCGAGAACGAGTCCTCCCTGATGAGCAGTTTGGCTTCAGGCAGGGCCACGCCACCACTCACCAACTCCTGCGCCTAGTAGAAGAGGCACTGGACGCCATTGAACGTAGGGAGTACTTCGGGGCCATACTCCTCGACGTGTCCAGGGCGTTTGACTCGGTCTGGCACGAAGGGCTGCTCTACAAATTATTCTCCCTTGGCTTCCCAGTGTCCCATGTACGGCTAATAGCCACATACCTGGAAGGTCGCACCTTCCATGTTAGGATCCCTGACGGGAAATCCACGCGACGACGCATCAGGGCAGGAGTACCACAGGGCAGCGTACTTGGGCCGCTACTCTACTCCCTCTTCACAGCTGATCTGCCCTCTGCGCCGAGGGTACATTTAGCTCTCTACGCAGATGACACTGCACTCTTCTCTCGTTCTCGGAGTGCGGCAGTTCTTCAACAGCGGCTCCAGGGGGCTACAGATTCCCTAACCGACTGGGCTAGGACCTGGCGTCTGGCATTTAATCCTTCCAAGACCCAAGCCCTTATCATCTGCCGACGCCGTATTCCCGTTCGGCTCCCTCAGGTGGCGGTCCTTGGTACCCCAGTCCCCTGGACTCGTACTGCAAAGTACTTGGGTGTTACCCTGGACCAACGCCTAACCTGGCGCCCCCACATCGACGAGGTGCGTCGTAAGGCAATGGGGCGGCTATGCCTGCTCTACCCTCTCATCAACCCAACCTCTTCCCTCCCCACGCACCTTGCTGTTAGACTGTACACCTCCCTTGTTCGCCCCATCCTTGAATACGCGGTGGTGGTGTGGGGCAATGCTGCCCCCACCCACCTCCGCCGACTCCAAACCGTCCAGAACCGGGCTCTCCGGCGTGCCCTCCGCCTCCCCTTCGACTTCCCAACCCGCGAGCTCCACCTCCTGGCTGAAGTGCCGCTCCTTCGTACCCGCATCCTCTCCGCCGCCCACTCCTTTTACCACAAAACTCGTCACTCTCCTAATCCCTTAATCCTTTCCCTGGGCACCCGTGTTCACCGACTAGCCACCACTCGATGGCCCGACCTTTTATTTCGCCCCCCGTGACCTCGCCTGCACCAGGCCCCTCATCTCATGCCGACTACCTCCCTCACGTCATAGATTATTCCCCCCCACATGCCATGTCATTCGCTCCCCCAACACACCTCCCCCTTCCCCCCACACTACCCCCAATGTTGGCCTAATCATGATAGGCCCTTCTTTTTTCCACTTCTTCAACTGTCACCCTCTGACTTCTTTCTCTTTCCCCCTCCCCCCAATTCGCCATGTCAAGAATGCCTGCCGCCGCCATCGCGTCGCCGCTACGAAGCAGAAGAGGCCAGGATAATGGCCGTTCGCTTTCACTCACTCTCACTATTCCTCCTTCTGTCCTTTCTTCTGTAACTAATCGTCATTCCCGGCCAGTCAATTGGGCCGTTCGTTTTCCTTTTCTCTCACTGTCTCTCTTACTATCCTTTCCTCTTTCTTTAAAAAAAAAAAAAAAAAAAAAAAAAAAAAAAAAAAAAAAAAAAAAAAAAAAAAAATATTGCACAAAGCATCAAGCAGAACAATAACGCCATGAAATTTGGATAGCCAAACCGTCATGCCAGAAGGTGAAGCGCCTTGTTGCGCTAGTACTTCGCCCTCAGTCGAGGATATCTTCCTCAGTCAATTGTGCAGGTTCGTTCGGCGCGCGGGCCCGTTGTCAAGGCAGCACCGGACGCCGCGCCGCACCTAACCTCCACGCACGCCGCTCCGCTACCGCTACCGCTACCGCCATGGCCCGCACAAAGCAAACGGCCCGCAAGTCCACCGGCGGAAAGGCGCCGCGCAAACAGCTCGCCACCAAGGCGGCGAGGAAGAGCGCGCCCGCCACCGGAGGCGTCAAGAAGCCCCACCGCTACAGGCCGGGCACCGTCGCCCTGCGAGAAATCAGGCGCTACCAGAAGAGCACAGAGCTGCTCATCCGCAAGCTGCCATTCCAGCGCCTAGTGCGCGAGATCGCCCAGGACTTCAAGACCGACCTGCGCTTCCAGAGCTCCGCAGTCATGGCCCTGCAGGAGGCCAGCGAGGCCTACCTCGTCGGCCTCTTCGAAGACACCAACCTGTGCGCAATCCACGCCAAGCGCGTCACCATCATGCCCAAGGACATCCAGCTCGCGCGCCGCATCCGCGGCGAGCGCGCCTAAACCGCGCCGCGGCACCGCACCGCACAAACAAAAACGGCCCTTTTCAGGGCCACTAACATCTCTCCGTCGCGAGCAAACTTTGTCGGTCGCCTGCCTCTCGCCCCGCAACCCAAAAACAAAAACCACCACTTCCCGTCCGTCCGCCACACCCGCTCACTCTGCCTGCCTGCTAGCAGCGCGCAACAATCACACATCATCCCTCCCCGGCGCTCAAAGCGCACAATACCCAACGGCCGACGTCACACCGCACGGGTGGCTGGCCGGCCGCCGCTTTCGTTTCGAAAACAAAACAACCCGCACTCCACTCCGACGGCCAACGGCCAGGCAGGCGCGCTCGCTCGCTCTACACGCCACCGAAATCCCCGCCGACTCCTTCCGCATCTCAACGTGCCCCCCGTTGCAAAACATAACACACACACACACACACACACACACACACACAAAGGAACAAAACAAAACAAAGACCAGACACGACTCGACAAGACAGACATCCGAGAAGAACGAACGCAGGCAAGCCAACCAACGTATTCAAACAAAACAACGTGACAGAAAACCAACCGTCGGCCGCCGCCACAAACACGGCGACAATCAACCACGACAACAACAACAACAACAACAACAACAACACCGCTTACCGCTACCGCCGCCCACACCCGCCACCGACCCCCGCAATCCAACCACCACGGCACGCAAACAGCATCCCCACGGGCATACAGAAACGCCAGACAGACACCCACACCAAACGCAACACGACAATCAAAACCTTCCCCGACGTGCTTTGATGGCCCTGAGAAGGGCCGTTTTGGGCCGCGCGTCTCTTGCGCGCCACTAGACGACGACGGGGGGTGGGGACGACGGAGTCAAGCGCCAAACCCTTCCATTCCCATCTCTTTCTCCTCTACTCTACTTCTTCTTCTTGGGCGAAGCCTTCGCCTTAGACGGCGTCGTCGCCTTCTTCGGGCGCGGCGCCTTCGGCTTCTTCGTCGGAACCTTGGCGGCCTTCTTCGCCTTCGACGGCGACTTGGCCTTGGCCGGCTTGGCCGCAGCCGCCTTCTTCGCACCCGCGGGAGCGGCCGACGCCGCAGACGCCTTCTTGGCGGCGCCCGCCTTCCGACCGGTCGCCGCCTTCACGCCACCAGCCTTCTTTGCGCCGGCCGCACGGGCGCCCTTCTTCTCCTTGCTGGCCGGAGCGGCGCGCTTCTTCTTGGCACCGCCGGCACGAGCCTTGCCGCCCTCGGCCGCCCCCCCGCCGCCGGCGCCGGCAAGCTTGAACGAGCCGGACGCGCCCTTCCCCTTCGTCTGCACCAGCTCGCCCGCCACGACGGCCGACTTGAGGTACTTCTTGATAAACGGCGCCAGCTTCTCCGCGTCCAGCTTGTAGTGCGCGGCTATGTACTTCTTGATCGCCTGCAGCGACGACCCGCCGCGCTCCTTCAGACTCTTGATGGCGGCCGTCACCATCTCAGAGGTGCGCGGGTGCGCAGGCTTGGCGCGCGGCTTCTTCGCAGACGACGCAGACTTGGCCTTCTTCGTAGTGCCGGTGGCGGCGGGTGCCGCAGCAGTCTCGTTCGTAGCCGCCTGATCTGCCATTTCGACGACGCGCGTAACACACAGCGAGAGCGAGCGGGACGGCAGGCACGCAAGCACAGCACAGCAGCAGAGCAGAGAATCACAAGGCCCAGCCAGTGTCGCGGGCGGGCGCGGACGGCCGAGAGAGCGGCCGCCACTCTGCGCGCCGCCGCGCCGCGCCTCCCGCGCTTGCTACCAGTGCCGACTGAGATGTCGCATAGTACGGACGGGGAGTTAACGCGCGCGCGAGAAGCGAGCGACCACGTGCCGGCCGGCCGCGGTCCGATGGGGCTTGCCCCGTCGGCCGCCTCGCCATCAGCCGGCACACCTATGACGACTGGACCCGCGGTGGGGGGAAGTATTAGTACCCTTGCCGCGGAGCTGCCCCTGGATGACGAAATGGATTATTCTACGGACTCCGGCGATGCCTCCGTCGCCGATCCCGCTGAGCAGACATCGCAGCGCAGAAGAACTTGCCGCGATCGCGCTTCTGAGCGGCGTCAACATCGACGTGAAGCAACCGCCGACGGCTTCCTGCAGCCGCCGCTAAAGAAACAAGCACGGCCCCAGCGCGTCGTTGCGAGAGAACTTGACGTGTCAAACCGCTATCAACCTCTCCAGGGGGAGGGAGCGACGCTTAATGAAGCCGCGTCGTCACTAGCGGAACAGCAGCAGCGCCGAGCAGCGGCACAACAACGAGCGGGAGAAGAGGCCCCGCTCCCCATGGACGATGAACAGCCGTCATCACAGGACCGCTCACAGGCCCCGACATCGGCCCCGCATAGGAGGGTGCCACCTATTGTCCTCCGCTTCAAGGAATCTTACAAGAAGCTGCATACGTGGCTGAAGACGCATTGCAAGCAGCCGTTCACGGTAAAGCAGGCAGGCGACGACACACTGAAGCTACAATTGTCGTCAACAGAAGACTACACCCTCACGGTTGACGAACTCGGGCGATCAGGCATCGCTATGTATACTTTCCCGGCGGTTCGCCCTCCGATCATCAAGACGCTTGTCAAGGGCATTCCGATGTCCTTGTCGCATGAAGACGTCAAGGAAGAGCTGCGCGACCTCGGTTTCGCCGCCTCCCTCGTCGAACATCATCGAATGCCGGGTACGAATCAGCACACAGGACATCGTATCATCATCTTACCTGATATCCCAGCGCATCGAGATATTTTCCAGCTTGACCGCTTTTATGACTTGTCCATCACCGTAGAAAGATTACGGAAGACGCGTGGCCCTGTACAGTGTTTCAGGTGCCAAGGATTTCGTCATGTTGCACGCTTGTGTACCATGGACTGGGTCTGCGTAAAATGCGGCGGCCCACATGATAGTCGAACGTGCACCAAGGCCAAGGAACAGCCACCTACATGTGGTCTTTGCGGCGGACCTCATCCCGCCAACTTTCGCTCCTGCCCCAAACACAAGGAGGCGAGTCGACGGCAACGTGGCCTGCCTCCTGTCCCATCGAAGAGGACCACTGCTACGGGACGACGCCGCCAACAGCCACCGCCGCCGCCGCCGCCTGTACAGCCCAGCCGCGCCCAAGCTTGGCCCACACTAATGGACCGCCGGGCGGCCAAGATACGTGACGATCTCACAGTTGCAGACGCTCTCAAGCGGTCGCTACAGCAAGATGTCACTCCAGCAGCACCTGCCCGTCCGGCAGCGCCACAACGCCGGTGTGACCCGGCACCTCCAGCGGTTTCACCGCCTCTTCAGCCAGATCTGCAAGGAGTCTTCGCACTCCTCACACAAATTACTGCCTCTCTTGCTGAAGTCTCCAAAGCCATGTTGCAACTTCCAACCACCGTCGCCGCCGCTGTTGAGGCGACCATCAGCCGCGCCTTCCAGGCCCAAAAAGATGCTGCACCTACTCGACATGAATAGAGCACTTCACCTCGAAGACTTACGCATTGTGGCATACAACGCCAACAATCTTACGCATGATGTGCCGGAATTACACCAATTTCTTGTGGACAACAACGTGGACATCTGTATGCTTTCCGAGACGTTCCTCAAGCCAGGAATTCGCAGTAATATTGCTAATTATTGCTGCTACCGCACTGACCGACTGACGCATGGAGGCGGCACAGCAATATACATACGACGAACCATCCGACATCATGAAATTCAGCCACCTGCTACAAGGACTTTCGAAACGACTGCAGTGGTAGTGGAAACCAGAACCGGACCAGTGACGTTTCTAGCAGCCTACCGCAGCCCGCGCCGACTCCTGGATCTCGACGACGCCCGACTCCTGCTACGAACACCCGGCAAACTATTCATCGCGGGCGATCTGAATTGTAAACATGCCGCCTGGAACTCTCAGGTCACCAATATGAGTGGACGTCTTCTTCTCCAGGCTGTGGAAGAAGCGCAGGCCTATGTTTGCGGCCCCGACGAGCCTACATGTTATCCCTCTCGCGGCAGACCTGATGTTATTGACGTGGCCATAACCAAGGGCATCCCGCAATTTATGAATGCGGAAACCCTAAATGCTCTTAATTCCGACCACCTGCCTGTACTGTTTGACTTGCACGTCGCTCCGGACCAATATGCCGGCCGTCTCAATTTGAAACACACAAACTGGGAACATTTTCGTGAGTGTGTTACATTCTCCGTTGACGTCATCAATGCAGATGAAGAGGTCTCTGAGGAGTCCGTGGGGACGCTCACCACCGCTATTACCGATGCCTTGGAGCTGGCTACACCACCACCCAAGCCTCCGCGACTCTCGCCGCCTGGACTACCACAGCACATCTTAGACAGCATCAGGACACGGAACAGGCTCTGCAGGGAGTGGCGCCTAACACGAAATGTCGACCTTAAGAAGCGGATTAATCAGCTACGCCGGGATATTAAGGCTGCAATCATCGCTCACAAGAACCAACAGTGGGCAGCCAAACTTCGATCATTCACGCCCGACCCCGCTAACTGGCAGGCCATCCGTTTCTTCACTAACCGTCGGACGCGCATCCCGCCGCTCGAGACTCCCGATCGAACTGCCTATCGTCCCACAGACAAGGCAAACCTGCTGGCTGATTCATTTGAAGTCAACTTTCGTCCGCTGAATGAGGGAGTGGACCCCCAGCGTGTCAATAACATCGATCAAGAGGCAGAAGCGCTGCTGCAAGAAGATGCAGACGACGACGGCGACGACCCCATTCCACCTGTTACCCCCGCAGAAGTGCAACATGCGATTCGGGCACTCCCATCGAACAAGGCTCCAGGATCTGACGACATAACTGGGCGGGTCCTAAAACAGTTGCCATGGACTGCAATAGTGCGGCTAGCCACTATTTTCAACTGGATACTCACCACTGCGACCTACCCAGCGGCGTGGAAGCACTCTGTTGTGGTACCTGTACCGAAACCCGGCAAAAACCGACGCCTCCCGACGAGTTATCGCCCGATTAGCCTGCTGCCACACGTCAGTAAATTGTTTGAGCGGCTTCTTCTACAACGACTTCAACACATCATCTCTCTCCGCAACATCTTACCCAATGAGCAGTTTGGATTTCGGAAAGGACATTCTACCAGTCACCAAATCATCCGAGTCGTCAACGACATCACAACCGCATTCAACAGGAAGGAGTTTTGTGGAGCAGTTCTCCTGGACATCACGAAAGCATTTGACAGCGTGTGGCATCAGGGGCTCATCTGGAAACTTAACTCGTTTGGCCTTCCACGAGCCTACGTCAAGCTGGTTGCCTCATACCTTCAACATCGCACTTTTGCAGTTCGAGTGGACGACGCACTCTCATCGGAACGGCCGATCTGCGCGGGAGTGCCCCAAGGATCGGTACTTGGACCGGTGCTCTACACCCTGTATACGTCAGATCTCCCCACACCGCCGAGGGTCGAGAAAGCTATCTACGCGGATGATACGATGCTGTTCACACGAAGCCGATGGCGAGACGTGATGAGGCCACGTCTTCAGAGTGCCTGCAACTTGTTGGAAGAATGGGCAACGAAATGGCGCATCCGATTCAATCCAGCCAAGACGCAAACGATCGTCTTCACGAAGCGAAGAACCATGCCAACACGACGACTACGACTGTACAATACGGAACTGGAGTGGCAAGACACAGTGCGCTACCTCGGGGTGATCCTCGATAAGAAACTAACATGGAAACCGCATGTGGACGACATCCGGAATAAAGTATCACAGCGCATGGGAGCGCTGTATCCTATAATCAACGAGGGCTCAGATCTTTCTGTCGAAAATGGCCTATTAATTTATCGCATGTACATTCGCCCCCTCATCGACTACGCGTGCGAAGTTTGGGGTAATGCTGCGAGGACTCATCTACAGAGACTCCAATCCCTTCAGAATAAGATACTTCGGCGGGTATTCCACGTACACCCGCAATTTCCGCACAAATACCTGCACGAAGCAGCTGAAGAACCAGAAGTGCTCCAGCGTCACCAAGAGATAGCGAGACGTTTCTACGAGAAAGCAATGATGTCCACTAACCCCCTAATCAGAGGCTTGGGGGAAGAACCTGATCCACACGACAGATACAGACGGCCGATCGCACTGCTCGCGAGATAATGCAGCAGTGCCCTTCAAAGTAAATTAGCTCCCTACCACATCATGCACGCACCCCGTGTCCGCACACACACAAGCCACACTGCAAATAAAGATGAACAAATTTAACACAACCCTCTCAAGATGTAGGAAATGCCGAAAGGTAAAACCTACGCCAGACAGTTAGCAGATAACCTCAAGAAGCGGACGGAGCGCTTGCTACCGCCCAACGTCCGACAGCCTGTGCGGAGCAGCCCCAAACCTGCGCCACAACCGCCCGCGCCTTTCAAACCACCGAGGATGGGGCTACACACAGCCACACCACAGTCGCCAACCAGTCGCCACGGCAGCGCCGCAAACCACGGCCAAACTGCAGCTACCGCGCGCTACAGCCTGGGTCGGCCCGCCGAGAATCGCCGCCCCCGCCCAAATGCCGCCCCCACAGCCCCAGCCGACGACCCGCCACAATGGCCAAACCTTCGGCAAAACTCCCACACCGTCGCCGCGGCAGCCCGGCCAGCGCGGCCGGCGCCACAGCCACACAAGCCGAGGCGTGCGGCGATGACGGCCGTGCAAACGCGCCTCCGCCGCCCCATCGCCTTCCGTCGCCCTCCCGCCGTTTCCCGATCGGCCCGCAGCCGTCGGGCCACATCGCGCGCCGTCCTCCTCCTCTCGCCCGCCAACATTCACAGCCGTTTCTCAACAATTGCCCGCCGCAAACGGACGCCGCCTGCGCAACAGGCGCCGCCGCCCCTCGCCGCTTCCGACCCAACCCCTCGACCGAGGCAAACCGCAATCCGAATCTACAGACCAACCCAATCTGCCGTCAAGCACACACGACAGCCGACCTTACACGTTACGCGTTACACATTACGTTTACACGTCTACGTTAGGTTAGGTTAGGTGGACGTGGGTTAGGTTAAGGGGACTTGGGTTAGGTTAAGCGTCAAACTTAGGTTAAGCATTCAAACACGTCAGGCGTCAGAGGTTAGGTTAGGTTGGGTTAGGTTAGGTTAGGTTAGGTTAGGTTAGGTTAGGTTAGGTTACACGTTAGGTTAAGGGGTCAGTGCTAGGTTAAGAAGCGTCAAACGTAGGTTAAAAAAGCGTTCAAACGTGAGGCGTGAGCCGGACAGCTTACCTTATGTAGACGTTAGGGGCTCACAGGCTGAGCTCACCTCGCCACACCACAGGTTAGGTTCGGTTCGGTTCGGTTCGGTTCGCTCGGCTCAGCGTAAAGCGCCGAGGTCAGGGTTACGTTCGTTCACCTTCGGGCGCCACACTTTCGGTTGAAAGGTCGCGACGGGACGACGTCGGCAGGCACGCCGCAAACGAACAAAAACGTACAGACGACGTCGGAAACCGCCGACAGACGGGGGAGCAGCACGACCACGACCAGACACCGAGCGCGAACGAGACACACGCGAACCACCCCCACCGGCCAAAGGGCACCACACAACAACCCAGAGCACCACGTGTCGACACCAGAGCAACCCGCCGCTCACGCGACATGGCTGGCACCGAAGGGCAACCGCCCGCAACTGCGCTTTCCGCGCCGGCCCGGATGCACGTCGTGCTACAACAACACCACTACCGTACACAGCCGCTGTTCACAACATCACTATCAATGGCGCGCCCGCGGCTCGCCGCCGTCGCAGTCGCAGCCCCAACGCCAGCACTTTTGCACCACCATTCACACGCACCGCAACACAGCTCGCCGACACAGCCGAACAAAACAAACACCACACAACAACAGCAACAGCAACAACGCCGCCGCCTCTACTTGTGCCGGCGACCCACCCCGCCGATGGCGCACCTTTCGCCAGCCGGCAATCGACACACACGCACCCACCCACCGGGGCCCAGTGCAAAAAAAAAAAAAAAAAAACACACAAAAACAAAAAAACCAAACAACACAAACGACACGGGAAGCGCACACCGCCACTTCGCGCGCACGCCACCAACCAGTCGTCGTCTCAAAATAACAAACACAAACAAAATAAACTAACAACTAGGGCAACACAAAACAAAAACGCCTCGCACGAACCGCCCACAAAAAGGACAAGCACACGCACAGCCTCTGCTGACGACCACGACGCAGCGGCACGCTGCTCCTGTCCCGCGCCCCGCGCCCCACTCGATTCACAACTCACGCGACACCGTCAACGACGGGCTCGCTTCCCGCAACCTACCACCTTTCCGCCACGACGCACAGCCCCAGCCCCACCCGACGACGCCCGTGGCAACGACTGCACTTTCACCACCGCCTCCCCCTTCCCCCCCAAAACACACACACACACACAGCCAGCCAAAAACGCACTCGCGACCCACACATGCACGTGCATCGGCACACGCCAACCAGTCAACGTCGACAACCACACGCAAGGCTCGAAACGAAACCGGCGTCCTTCCACGTTGCCATCAAGCTACGCGACACAAGACACAAGGAACCAACACAACAGCCGGCCCCACTAATTCCCACTCTCACGCCGCAAAAAGCACACCGAAACCGCCAAACGCACGCACATTCCCCTTCGCACTGACACCACCGACCGGCTCGCTACCACACACCTCTCGGCAGCCGTTTCACGCCAATTCGCCACACCGCCCACACAGTCGACAAGCGCCCGCCCTGTACGGCACACGCAACGACGCAGCGCAGCAAAGGGCGCCCGCAACACATACCTCTCCGCCGCCCGACGCGCCAACCGCCACACCACACCGCCAGCCACTCGCAAATTGTGCACTGCCACCAGCCACACGTCCAACACGCCGCGCCGCCTCCGGCCACCCGCCAGGGGGCGCTCACGTCCGCGACAACAGCGCGGCCCGCCGGGCCGGGCCGGGCCGAACCGAACCGAGCCGCCGCTGCTCTGCACTCGGCACGGCCACACCCTGCTGCAGACCGGGCTCGTCCCTCTGTACGCGTCTGCCTGCGCATCAACACAACACGACCTTTTTTTTTTTTTTTTTTCTCTCTACCGCCATCCCTCCTTCTCGCGTTTTACTCGTTGTTGCAGCAGCGGCGCACACCTACACATCCACAGCCCCAGCCGAGCCGGCCTCACCTCAGGGCCCGCCGCCAGCGTCTCCTCCTCGGGCACAGGTGCGGTGCTGTGGCCGCCCATCCAACCGCATTGCTGGCCGTCCAGCCACCAGGCGTTCCCACTGCCGCGAGCCACGCCGCGCACCGACCCTGCTGCAGAAAACGAAGCATAGCCAGAGACCGACCGATACACAAAGCAAGCCGTCGCCTCGCCTCTTGTCCTTCCTGCCTTCCTTCCGCCCCCGCCCTTCTCACACCACCGCCTCTCCACTTTCGCCCCCCCCCCTCCTTTTTTTTTTTTTTTTTTTGTTTTCTTCTTTCTTTCTTTCTTTCTTTCTTTCTTTGGCCCTCTCTCCTTCCCGCCATGGCGGTTACGGCACCGCCTGCAGCGGCAGATTTTTTGCGCCCACACGCCTACTCCTACCACCATTAACCTTGCCCTGCCCTGCCCATCAACGTCGCAGTCGAACCGACGCTTGCCAACACACTGCCCACGTTCCTTTCTCTTTTCGGCCTACGCCCATTACGCGCCGCCGCCACAGCACCTTCCCTTCCCACAACACACCGACGTCATCACACGCACCCAAAACAGGGGCCACGACCGTGTTCCTCGCCCACTCCCATCCCGCACGGTACGCACATTCCCAACTACTACCGCGCACCCTCCCTTTCCAATCTGTGTGTCTCTGTGTCTGTGTCCTGTCCGCGCGTGACGCCTCTCAACATCCGCCGTCCCCCGTCCCGTTTTCGCCCCCATGCCGTCGTCGCGCCGCCTCCTCCCCGTCCACCGCCGCCCCTGTCCGCCCCGCACCACACCATACACCGCTGCTTGTCCCGGCCGTTGCCACCAAAGGCGCCGACCGCAAACGCGCCACGCCGCAGCCCCCGTGCGTCTCGCGCTCGCTTGCATCTCCGTGCCGACGCTGCCTCTCTTCCCACTCGCACTCGACCTCGACAACACAGTCTTTGGCTCCGCCACTGCGTGTTCCGGTGGTACGCACGCTGCAACACGTATGTATTCATTACCAGAGCGATGGCGAGGCATGACAGCATCTCTGTCTGACCAGAGAGTTCTTTATCGCTGCTAGTCGGCGCTTGGACCGCGCCAGACGACAGTAGTGGCACGCACCGGGTCGCCAGGAACAGTTGTTATATATATTGTAGCGCGAGTCGGGAGAGGTAGTAGTCGGTCGACAGTAGTAGCGGGTGGACGGTTGTACTGAGCGGGCGTCGGCGGCGTGCTCTGCTCGTCTCGCGACTCTGGTCACGGTTCGGGACGATGTATAGTATATTGTGTTATAATCAAAAAGGTGGTGTGACGCTGCATTGCGCAAATCTGATAACGTATGTTCATTGTACTTCTTTTGTTCAACAACAAAAGCCCCACTATTACTTTTTTTCTAAAGTAACTTTTGTCTCTTAACGAAAAACATTCACTTTTTAAAGACTACTTCCTATGGCATTTCCCTCCAAGGAGTGCAATTAATTACCAGCCAGCACTCATTCATTGCACACAGCTGTGTAAGGGGTATCTACAATTGAGGAGCGGATATAAATGCAATTTTTTTGTTTTTTTTTGTGTGTGTGTTGTAACCTCCCAGCAAAATTTAAAATAATGGACAATGTTATTTACGGATGCTAATGGACATTGCGCTAATTGTAACCTCGCCCACAATGAGAGGTATTGAAAATGGCAACAAAAATGTGAAATTCGCAATCTGACTCAAATATAAAGTCTTCACACAACATTTACAAAAGTCCGTTCAGTGACAAGAAACTTCAATTAAACCGAAATATCGGTCTTTGGCCCTGTGCAAAACAATCAGAATTAAAGTCTTACCTCCGAATAAATGGATGTCACATTTCTGCTCTGGTTGTTGCGCAGCGCTTGGAGGAACTGCATTGCAAATAATAATATTCTCTTTTTTTGTGATTTTAGTGACATTTTTCTTCAAAGACGTGGAATGTAATGTGAAGTGCAACGAACTCTTTAGTTCAATAAAAAATTAAATGTTTGAAAAATGCTTTTGAAATAAAAATTATTATTGGGGAACTTGTTGGAGAATAATTACAATTTTTCATTATCTAATGATTATATTAATTAACAGTATACCTTATTCACCATCTTGACCAGTGTTGCCGACCGCCTACATCACACAACCGCACTCGGCTGCTACTACTGACCGACCGCTCTGCATGACGACTATTAGCGTACTGCACGCGACGACTACTGACAGAGTACAGCCCTCAACTACACAGAGCTACGGACTCGCAACGACTACTGACAGACTGACTGACTGAGAACCGCTCGCAACACTCGCGCAGTCCAGCGCAAACTCTCTGGTCACAGATGCTACAATGTCTCGCCATCGCTACTATGTTACATACGTGTTTCAGTGTCTTTTTCATTGGGGTAACGATCTTTGGCTCTTTTTATTCTGAATACAGGGCCAAAGGTCAACGCTGCTGCCCTTATACAATTTATCAGGTTTCATTATGTCTGTTGCAATGTTACATACGGTTCACTCTTTCATTAATATTATCGTTGGGTTTGTTTTGTAGGGACGTTAACATTCTGGCACATTTTTATTATCATCGGACTCTCTGCTATTTGTGCAGGGAGGTTATACCTGGGTCCATTTCCATTTCCATTTACATTTTAATATTGATAGACTTTTTGTTTTCTTTTTTGTTTCTTGTTGTTTTTTTTTTTGTTTTGTTTTTCCCGCTCTCACCACCACCGCCGCATCACGCCTTCCGTTTTCTTGGTTTCTTTTCTGTTCTTCAACATCACCGCGCCCCATTTCCACACCACAGCCATCAGCCTCCAAGACGGGCGGGCGCAGTGTGCCATTTCCGGCGCACAAGCACACCCGTACGGTACTCTCCTCGCCCCCACGCCACCAACAACACAGCGACCACGCGGCTTTCAGGCATGGCACGGCACGGCACGGCACCGGCGAAATGCGCCGCCCCCGCCCCTCCGCGCATCCGTCCGTCTCGCCACGTTCACTGACAGCCGCGTCTGCGGCTACACCACGACAACCACAACACAACACCGCTCCCCTCCCTGGCAACTCACATTGTTTTTCTCCTCCTCTTTTGCACAAACCACAACGCCGAGCACAGGCGCAAGCCACCCACACCGCGCCCCTCCCCGTCCCGTCTTTGGCCGCCGCTCCTCGTTTCCTCGTTTGCCCCCTCCCATCTCCCGAAATGCCATGCCAGCAGCGTTACGCATGCCCCTCCCCTGTCCACACAACACTACCGCCTAACGAACAGCCTTTTCCGGGCCACATGCAGGGCACGCCCACCTCCAAACACTGCCAATTCACGGACGCACACACACACTTTCCCGACACCTTTCTGTACGGAGGGTGCGTCATCTCGACCGTGACAGAGTGACGGCAACTATCGACGATCCATTTCCCCCCACTGGTAAAACATGTCCACTAACACCTACATACATCATTCAAGTACACAGACAATAGCATACACACAATGGGAGGGCACACGAACATGGACGGCACGGCACTGTCATACACTCTTCCTCAGAACCATATCAACAAACGTTACGTACATCCGGGAAAGCGAAAGCGAACGCGAAAGCAAAAGCAAAGGCAAAGCCCAATGCAGCCGTCAAAGGTAACGTTCACCACGGCAGACACTTGCAGCCGCGCCGCCGTTAAACGCATTTCAGTGCGGCTCCAATACGCCTCCGACACGGGAACGTTCCGTTGCTCTACGAATGCGTTTCCTCCCCTTTTTCCCTTCCTCTCTCTTTTGCCCCCCCTCCTTGCACTCTTGCCTCATTCCTCACGTTCTGCCCAGACATTCGACCGATCAAAGTCAACCTTTCGTTACCGTTCTCAGCGCGACGGTGTACAACAGTATGACGGGTGTGCCCAAGACTTCGGTTCAGTTGCGTGACGCCGGTCTATCGCGCCGATCGACAGTTACTCAGGGGGCGACGGATCGGACCACGTCACCGACACACAAAACACTTTCAAACAAACAAATACATACCGGATGGACACAGACAAACACGTGTACAGACATTCGCCAAACAAACGACCGCCGCCGCCGCCGTCGTCGTCTAGCGTGCATCTTGAATGACGACATCGGTGTGCGTGCGTCGTACGCAATCAGTCAGACACGGCTATCAAACATCAGAGTCGAATGGTACATCATCGTGCGTGTCGCCGTACACGTACAGTACAATACAACAACAAAACAATGCGTCTTAATGGCACGTTCATTTCAACGTCACTCACACACCTCCACGCTGCAGTTACGTCGCACCATTGTCAAACTCGGCGTACAGCAAAGGGAATAGTGGGCGGCAAAAAAAACCAAACAAAAACATTTCACATTTCACCCTCGCCATGTATGATGTGCAAAAAAACAAACCCGCAAACGGCCGTCGTTACGGTGACACAAAAGTCGCCGATCACACTGTCCCCCCTCGCAGACGGGTAACACACACACACACACACACACACACACCAACAACACCAATGGGTCAAAAACCACGCCAACGAGGCGTGCCACCATTCCACGCCACGGCGACCAACCTCGTGGCCGTACCCCGCGCAACACGCTTTGACGCGCCCCCCCACCCACAATCAAAATGCACACATACATCACAGCCGTCCACACAAACAACAACAACAATTCCGCCCTTCCCGCAAAAGGCAAGTTGGTGGCCCTGAAAAGGGCCGTTTTGCCGCTCTCGCAACGGAGGAGCCTTCTCCATCCTTCCTTCCATTCCAGAGCCACCTCCTTACTTGGAGCTCGTGTACTTGGTCACCGCCTTCGTGCCCTCGCTCACGGCGTGCTTGGCCAGCTCGCCAGGCAGCAACAGCCGCACAGCGGTCTGGATCTCGCGGGACGTGATGGTCGAGCGCTTGTTGTAGTGCGCCAGGCGAGAAGCCTCGGCCGCAATGCGCTCGAAAATGTCGTTCACGAAGCTGTTCATGATGCTCATCGCCTTCGACGAGATGCCCGTGTCAGGGTGCACCTGCTTCAGCACCTTGTAGATGTAGATGGCATAGCTCTCCTTCCTCTTGCGCTTCTTCTTCTTGTCGCCCTTCGAAATGTTCTTCTGCGCCTTGCCAGCCTTCTTGGCGGCCTTCCCGCTAGTCTTGGGCGGCATCTCGAACCAACGTACGGCAGCAGCAACACCAGTAGCAAGCGCTCCGCTCTAGTCAGCGTCTCCCCACACAGTGGCACCCGCCGCCAGCCGCCGCCGCACCTTTACCAGCTCGCCCTGTTGCGGCCGCCGACCAATGGGGCGCGCGCGCAACCGGCCGCCGCACCCGAGCCCATAAAGCACCCCCACCCCGGCTGCGCCGGCACGCACTCCGCTGCTCGACTCGCTGCCGCTCGCACCGGTCGTTTTCGTTTCCGTTTCGTGTGCACCGTCGCTAGCCCATCGCCATGTCCGGACGCGGAAAGGGAGGCAAAGTCAAGGGCAAGTCAAAGTCCCGCTCAAGCAGGGCTGGGCTCCAGTTCCCGGTCGGCAGAATCCACCGCGTCCTGCGCAAGGGAAACTACGCAGAGCGCGTCGGCGCCGGGGCGCCCGTCTACCTCGCCGCCGTCATGGAGTACCTCGCGGCTGAGGTGCTCGAGCTGGCCGGAAACGCGGCCCGCGACAACAAGAAGACGCGCATCATCCCGCGCCACCTGCAGCTTGCCATCCGCAACGACGAGGAGCTCAACAAGCTCCTGTCGGGCGTCACCATCGCACAGGGTGGTGTCCTGCCCAACATCCAGGCCGTCCTGCTGCCAAAGAAGACCGAGAAGAAGGCCTAAAGGAGGCCAGGCAATCGCAGCGCCGCGTGCTCCCCTGCACGCAACGCGCTTTGCCGGCTCGGCCCACAACAATCGGCCCTTTTCAGGGCCACCACACACACCTACGTCCAAAGCAAAATTTCAGTCGTCCTCGCCGCACCTTGTTTTGTTTTAACTTTGCACTGTCACAGCACAGCCGCCGCCGGCGCACGTCCGCCATCTTGTCGTCCACACAGCCCGTGTGGCCCAACACACACACACACACACACACACATTTTGCACGGTCGCAGTCGCCTTCCAAACCGACAACGGCAGCAATAATGACCATTGTTAAAGGGAGGCGTGTCGACACACCGCCCTCCACTCCCGCGCGCAACGGCCGTCGACACGAACGAAACAGCTGATCCGGCCGCCTATGCCCACACGCCTTGCCTCGGAAACCCCAACGCCGCCGCAAACAAACACACAGAGACAAACCACGCAAGCAAATAATCACCGCCTCTCGCACAACAACACACAGCCCGCCATCTCCGTCGCGATCGATACAAAGACACACAATAACAAACACACAAACGAAGCAGCTCCACACACAGCCAGCCACATGACACGTTTCCTTTCCTTCTCCCCTCCCAGTCACATCACGTCGCTCAAACGGAAAGAAAGAAAGAAACAAACAAACAAACAACACAGCGCACACACGCAGCAACAACACAGACTCTTTCGCACTTTTCAACTTCCGAACAGTGTGGTGGCCCTGAAAAGGGCCGTTTTCTAGTCTCTCCCACCCACAAGCACGGCCGCGGGAAGGCCAGCGCCCGCTGCGACGCAGCCTAACCGCCGAAACCGTACAGGGTGCGCCCCTGCCTCTTCAGGGCGTACACCACGTCCATGGCCGTCACAGTCTTGCGCTTGGCGTGCTCAGTGTACGTCACCGCGTCGCGGATCACGTTCTCCAGGAACACCTTCAGCACCCCGCGGGTCTCCTCGTAGATCAGACCAGAGATGCGCTTCACGCCGCCCCTGCGAGCCAGGCGGCGGATGGCGGGCTTCGTGATGCCCTGGATGTTGTCGCGCAACACCTTGCGGTGCCGCTTGGCGCCACCCTTGCCGAGCCCCTTTCCTCCCTTGCCGCGGCCTGTCATCCTTCCTTCCTCGGGCAAAGCAAAACGTGCACAAACAGCAGCTGCAGCGGCTGGCGAGTCGGCTACGGTCTGCGCCCAGCGCGCCCGCCGCCCCCCTATATAGACTCTGGCCCGCCCTCCCCCCACCACGCGCAACCGAGGGCATATAAGCGCAGCACGGAGGCGCGCGGGCCCGTTGTCAAGGCAGCACCGGACGCCGCGCCGCACCTAACCTCCACGCACGCCGCTCCGCTACCGCTACCGCTACCGCCATGGCCCGCACAAAGCAAACGGCCCGCAAGTCCACCGGCGGAAAGGCGCCGCGCAAACAGCTCGCCACCAAGGCGGCGAGGAAGAGCGCGCCCGCCACCGGAGGCGTCAAGAAGCCCCACCGCTACAGGCCGGGCACCGTCGCCCTGCGAGAAATCAGGCGCTACCAGAAGAGCACAGAGCTGCTCATCCGCAAGCTGCCATTCCAGCGCCTAGTGCGCGAGATCGCCCAGGACTTCAAGACCGACCTGCGCTTCCAGAGCTCCGCAGTCATGGCCCTGCAGGAGGCCAGCGAGGCCTACCTCGTCGGCCTCTTCGAAGACACCAACCTGTGCGCAATCCACGCCAAGCGCGTCACCATCATGCCCAAGGACATCCAGCTCGCGCGCCGCATCCGCGGCGAGCGCGCCTAAACCGCGCCGCGGCACCGCACCGCACAAACAAAAACGGCCCTTTTCAGGGCCACTAACATCTCTCCGTCGCGAGCAAACTTTGTCGGTCGCCTGCCTCTCGCCCCGCAACCCAAAAACAAAAACCACCACTTCCCGTCCGTCCGCCACACCCGCTCACTCTGCCTGCCTGCTAGCAGCGCGCAACAATCACACATCATCCCTCCCCGGCGCTCAAAGCGCACAATACCCAACGGCCGACGTCACACCGCACGGGTGGCTGGCCGGCCGCCGCTTTCGTTTCGAAAACAAAACAACCCGCACTCCACTCCGACGGCCAACGGCCAGGCAGGCGCGCTCGCTCGCTCTACACGCCACCGAAATCCCCGCCGACTCCTTCCGCATCTCAACGTGCCCCCCGTTGCAAAACATAACACACACACACACACACACACACACACACACACAAAGGAACAAAACAAAACAAAGACCAGACACGACTCGACAAGACAGACATCCGAGAAGAACGAACGCAGGCAAGCCAACCAACGTATTCAAACAAAACAACGTGACAGAAAACCAACCGTCGGCCGCCGCCACAAACACGGCGACAATCAACCACGACAACAACAACAACAACAACAACAACAACACCGCTTACCGCTACCGCCGCCCACACCCGCCACCGACCCCCGCAATCCAACCACCACGGCACGCAAACAGCATCCCCACGGGCATACAGAAACGCCAGACAGACACCCACACCAAACGCAACACGACAATCAAAACCTTCCCCGACGTGCTTTGATGGCCCTGAGAAGGGCCGTTTTGGGCCGCGCGTCTCTTGCGCGCCACTAGACGACGACGGGGGGTGGGGACGACGGAGTCAAGCGCCAAACCCTTCCATTCCCATCTCTTTCTCCTCTACTCTACTTCTTCTTCTTGGGCGAAGCCTTCGCCTTAGACGGCGTCGTCGCCTTCTTCGGGCGCGGCGCCTTCGGCTTCTTCGTCGGAACCTTGGCGGCCTTCTTCGCCTTCGACGGCGACTTGGCCTTGGCCGGCTTGGCCGCAGCCGCCTTCTTCGCACCCGCGGGAGCGGCCGACGCCGCAGACGCCTTCTTGGCGGCGCCCGCCTTCCGACCGGTCGCCGCCTTTACGCCACCAGCCTTCTTTGCGCCGGCCGCACGGGCGCCCTTCTTCTCCTTGCTGGCCGGAGCGGCGCGCTTCTTCTTGGCACCGCCGGCACGAGCCTTGCCGCCCTCGGCCGCCCCCCCGCCGCCGGCGCCGGCAAGCTTGAACGAGCCGGACGCGCCCTTCCCCTTCGTCTGCACCAGCTCGCCCGCCACGACGGCCGACTTGAGGTACTTCTTGATAAACGGCGCCAGCTTCTCCGCGTCCAGCTTGTAGTGCGCGGCTATGTACTTCTTGATCGCCTGCAGCGACGACCCGCCGCGCTCCTTCAGACTCTTGATGGCGGCCGTCACCATCTCAGAGGTGCGCGGGTGCGCAGGCTTGGCGCGCGGCTTCTTCGCAGACGACGCAGACTTGGCCTTCTTCGTAGTGCCGGTGGCGGCGGGTGCCGCAGCAGTCTCGTTCGTAGCCGCCTGATCTGCCATTTCGACGACGCGCGTAACACACAGCGAGAGCGAGCGGGACGGCAGGCACGCAAGCACAGCACAGCAGCAGAGCAGAGAATCACAAGGCCCAGCCAGTGTCGCGGGCGGGCGCGGACGGCCGAGAGAGCGGCCGCCACTCTGCGCGCCGCCGCGCCGCGCCTCCCGCGCTTGCTACCGCCCAACGTCCGACAGCCTGTGCGGAGCAGCCCCAAACCTGCGCCACAACCGCCCGCGCCTTTCAAACCACCGAGGATGGGGCTACACACAGCCACACCACAGTCGCCAACCAGTCGCCACGGCAGCGCCGCAAACCACGGCCAAACTGCAGCTACCGCGCGCTACAGCCTGGGTCGGCCCGCCGAGAATCGCCGCCCCCGCCCAAATGCCGCCCCCACAGCCCCAGCCGACGACCCGCCACAATGGCCAAACCTTCGGCAAAACTCCCACACCGTCGCCGCGGCAGCCCGGCCAGCGCGGCCGGCGCCACAGCCACACAAGCCGAGGCGTGCGGCGATGACGGCCGTGCAAACGCGCCTCCGCCGCCCCATCGCCTTCCGTCGCCCTCCCGCCGTTTCCCGATCGGCCCGCAGCCGTCGGGCCACATCGCGCGCCGTCCTCCTCCTCTCGCCCGCCAACATTCACAGCCGTTTCTCAACAATTGCCCGCCGCAAACGGACGCCGCCTGCGCAACAGGCGCCGCCGCCCCTCGCCGCTTCCGACCCAACCCCTCGACCGAGGCAAACCGCAATCCGAATCTACAGACCAACCCAATCTGCCGTCAAGCACACACGACAGCCGACCTTACACGTTACGCGTTACACATTACGTTTACACGTCTACGTTAGGTTAGGTTAGGTGGACGTGGGTTAGGTTAAGGGGACTTGGGTTAGGTTAAGCGTCAAACTTAGGTTAAGCATTCAAACACGTCAGGCGTCAGAGGTTAGGTTAGGTTGGGTTAGGTTAGGTTAGGTTAGGTTAGGTTAGGTTAGGTTAGGTTAGGTTAGGTTACACGTTAGGTTAAGGGGTCAGTGCTAGGTTAAGAAGCGTCAAACGTAGGTTAAAAAAGCGTTCAAACGTGAGGCGTGAGCCGGACAGCTTACCTTACGTAGACGTTAGGGGCTCACAGGCTGAGCTCACCTCGCCACACCACAGGTTAGGTTCGGTTCGGTTCGGTTCGGTTCGCTCGGCTCAGCGTAAAGCGCCGAGGTCAGGGTTACGTTCGTTCACCTTCGGGCGCCACACTTTCGGTTGAAAGGTCGCGACGGGACGACGTCGGCAGGCACGCCGCAAACGAACAAAAACGTACAGACGACGTCGGAAACCGCCGACAGACGGGGGAGCAGCACGACCACGACCAGACACCGAGCGCGAACGAGACACACGCGAACCACCCCCACCGGCCAAAGGGCACCACACAACAACCCAGAGCACCACGTGTCGACACCAGAGCAACCCGCCGCTCACGCGACATGGCTGGCACCGAAGGGCAACCGCCCGCAACTGCGCTTTCCGCGCCGGCCCGGATGCACGTCGTGCTACAACAACACCACTACCGTACACAGCCGCTGTTCACAACATCACTATCAATGGCGCGCCCGCGGCTCGCCGCCGTCGCAGTCGCAGCCCCAACGCCAGCACTTTTGCACCACCATTCACACGCACCGCAACACAGCTCGCCGACACAGCCGAACAAAACAAACACCACACAACAACAGCAACAGCAACAACGCCGCCGCCTCTACTTGTGCCGGCGACCCACCCCGCCGATGGCGCACCTTTCGCCAGCCGGCAATCGACACACACGCACCCACCCACCGGGGCCCAGTGCAAAAAAAAAAAAAAAAAACACACAAAAACAAAAAAACCAAACAACACAAACGACACGGGAAGCGCACACCGCCACTTCGCGCGCACGCCACCAACCAGTCGTCGTCTCAAAATAACAAACACAAACAAAATAAACTAACAACTAGGGCAACACAAAACAAAAACGCCTCGCACGAACCGCCCACAAAAAGGACAAGCACACGCACAGCCTCTGCTGACGACCACGACGCAGCGGCACGCTGCTCCTGTCCCGCGCCCCGCGCCCCACTCGATTCACAACTCACGCGACACCGTCAACGACGGGCTCGCTTCCCGCAACCTACCACCTTTCCGCCACGACGCACAGCCCCAGCCCCACCCGACGACGCCCGTGGCAACGACTGCACTTTCACCACCGCCTCCCCCTTCCCCCCCAAAACACACACACACACACAGCCAGCCAAAAACGCACTCGCGACCCACACATGCACGTGCATCGGCACACGCCAACCAGTCAACGTCGACAACCACACGCAAGGCTCGAAACGAAACCGGCGTCCTTCCACGTTGCCATCAAGCTACGCGACACAAGACACAAGGAACCAACACAACAGCCGGCCCCACTAATTCCCACTCTCACGCCGCAAAAAGCACACCGAAACCGCCAAACGCACGCACATTCCCCTTCGCACTGACACCACCGACCGGCTCGCTACCACACACCTCTCGGCAGCCGTTTCACGCCAATTCGCCACACCGCCCACACAGTCGACAAGCGCCCGCCCTGTACGGCACACGCAACGACGCAGCGCAGCAAAGGGCGCCCGCAACACATACCTCTCCGCCGCCCGACGCGCCAACCGCCACACCACACCGCCAGCCACTCGCAAATTGTGCACTGCCACCAGCCACACGTCCAACACGCCGCGCCGCCTCCGGCCACCCGCCAGGGGGCGCTCACGTCCGCGACAACAGCGCGGCCCGCCGGGCCGGGCCGGGCCGAACCGAACCGAGCCGCCGCTGCTCTGCACTCGGCACGGCCACACCCTGCTGCAGACCGGGCTCGTCCCTCTGTACGCGTCTGCCTGCGCATCAACACAACACGACCTTTTTTTTTTTTTTTTTTCTCTCTACCGCCATCCCTCCTTCTCGCGTTTTACTCGTTGTTGCAGCAGCGGCGCACACCTACACATCCACAGCCCCAGCCGAGCCGGCCTCACCTCAGGGCCCGCCGCCAGCGTCTCCTCCTTGGGCACAGGTGCGGTGCTGTGGCCGCCCATCCAACCGCATTGCTGGCCGTCCAGCCACCAGGCGTTCCCACTGCCGCGAGCCACGCCGCGCACCGACCCTGCTGCAGAAAACGAAGCATAGCCAGAGACCGACCGATACACAAAGCAAGCCGTCGCCTCGCCTCTTGTCCTTCCTGCCTTCCTTCCGCCCCCGCCCTTCTCACACCACCGCCTCTCCACTTTCGCCCCCCCCCCTCCATTTTTTTTTTTTTTTTTTTTTGTTTTCTTCCTTATTTCTTTCTTTCTTTCTTTCTTTGGCCCTCTCTCTTTCCCGCCATGGCGGTTACGGCACCGCCTGCAGCGGCAGATTTTTTGCGCCCACACGCCTACTCCTACCACCATTAACCTTGCCCTGCCCTGCCCATCAACGTCGCAGTCGAACCGACGCTTGCCAACACACTGCCCACGTTCCTTTCTCTCTTCGGCCTACGCCCATTACGCGCCGCCGCCACAGCACCTTCCCTTCCCACAACACACCGACGTCATCACACGCACCCAAAACAGGGGCCACGACCGTGTTCCTCGCCCACTCCCATCCCGCACGGTACGCACATTCCCAACTACTACCGCGCACCCTCCCTTTCCAATCTGTGTGTCTCTGTGTCTGTGTCCTGTCCGCGCGTGACGCCTCTCAACATCCGCCGTCCCCCGTCCCGTTTTCGCCCCCATGCCGTCGTCGCGCCGCCTCCTCCCCGTCCACCGCCGCCCCTGTCCGCCCCGCACCACACCATACACCGCTGCTTGTCCCGGCCGTTGCCACCAAAGGCGCCGACCGCAAACGCGCCACGCCGCAGCCCCCGTGCGTCTCGCGCTCGCTTGCATCTCCGTGCCGACGCTGCCTCTCTTCCCACTCGCACTCGACCTCGACAACACAGTCTTTGGCTCCGCCACTGCGTGTTCCGGTGGTACGCACGCTGCAACACGTATGTATTCATTACCAGAGCGATGGCGAGGCATGACAGCATCTCTGTCTGACCAGAGAGTTCTTTATCGCTGCTAGTCGGCGCTTGGACCGCGCCAGACGACAGTAGTGGCACGCACCGGGTCGCCAGGAACAGTTGTTATATATATTGTAGCGCGAGTCGGGAGAGGTAGTAGTCGGTCGACAGTAGTAGCGGGTGGACGGTTGTACTGAGCGGGCGTCGGCGGCGTGCTCTGCTCGTCTCGCGACTCTGGTCACGGTTCGGGACGATGTATAGTATATTGTGTTATAATCAAAAAGGTGGTGTGACGCTGCATTGCGCAAATCTGATAACGTATGTTCATTGTACTTCTTTTGTTCAACAACAAAAGCCCCACTATTACTTTTTTTCTAAAGTAACTTTTGTCTCTTAACGAAAAACATTCACTTTTTAAAGACTACTTCCTATGGCATTTCCCTCCAAGGAGTGCAATTAATTACCAGCCAGCACTCATTCATTGCACACAGCTGTGTAAGGGGTATCTACAATTGAGGAGCGGATATAAATGCAATTTTTTTGTTTTTTTTTGTGTGTGTGTTGTAACCTCCCAGCAAAATTTAAAATAATGGACAATGTTATTTACGGATGCTAATGGACATTGCGCTAATTGTAACCTCGCCCACAATGAGAGGTATTGAAAATGGCAACAAAAATGTGAAATTCGCAATCTGACTCAAATATAAAGTCTTCACACAACATTTACAAAAGTCCGTTCAGTGACAAGAAACTTCAATTAAACCGAAATATCGGTCTTTGGCCCTGTGCAAAACAATCAGAATTAAAGTCTTACCTCCGAATAAATGGATGTCACATTTCTGCTCTGGTTGTTGCGCAGCGCTTGGAGGAACTGCATTGCAAATAATAATATTCTCTTTTTTTGTGATTTTAGTGACATTTTTCTTCAAAGACGTGGAATGAAATGTGAAGTGCAACGAACTCTTTAGTTCAATAAAAAATTAAATGTTTGAAAAATGCTTTTGAAATAAAAATTATTATTGGGGAACTTGTTGGAGAATAATTACAATTTTTCATTATCTAATGATTATATTAATTAACAGTATACCTTATTCACCATCTTGACCAGTGTTGCCGACCGCCTACATCACACAACCGCACTCGGCTGCTACTACTGACCGACCGCTCTGCATGACGACTATTAGCGTACTGCACGCGACGACTACTGACAGAGTACAGCCCTCAACTACACAGAGCTACGGACTCGCAACGACTACTGACAGACTGACTGACTGAGAACCGCTCGCAACACTCGCGCAGTCCAGCGCAAACTCTCTGGTCACAGATGCTACAATGTCTCGCCATCGCTACTATGTTACATACGTGTTTCAGTGTCTTTTTCATTGGGGTAACGATCTTTGGCTCTTTTTATTCTGAATACAGGGCCAAAGGTCAACGCTGCTGCCCTTATACAATTTATCAGGTTTCATTATGTCTGTTGCAATGTTACATACGGTTCACTCTTTCATTAATATTATCGTTGGGTTTGTTTTGTAGGGACGTTAACATTCTGGCGCATTTTTATTATCATCGGACTCTCTGCTATTTGTGCAGGGAGGTTATACCTGGGTCCATTTCCATTTCCATTTACATTTTAATATTGATAGACTTTTTGTTTTCTTTTTTGTTTCTTGTTGTTTTTTTTTTTTTTTTGTTTTGTTTTTCCCGCTCTCACCACCACCGCCGCATCACGCCTTCCGTTTTCTTGGTTTCTTTTCTGTTCTTCAACATCACCGCGCCCCATTTCCACACCACAGCCATCAGCCTCCAAGACGGGCGGGCGCAGTGTGCCATTTCCGGCGCACAAGCACACCCGTACGGTACTCTCCTCGCCCCCACGCCACCAACAACACAGCGACCACGCGGCTTTCAGGCATGGCACGGCACGGCACGGCACCGGCGAAATGCGCCGCCCCCGCCCCTCCGCGCATCCGTCCGTCTCGCCACGTTCACTGACAGCCGCGTCTGCGGCTACACCACGACAACCACAACACAACACCGCTCCCCTCCCTGGCAACTCACATTGTTTTTCTCCTCCTCTTTTGCACAAACCACAACGCCGAGCACAGGCGCAAGCCACCCACACCGCGCCCCTCCCCGTCCCGTCTTTGGCCGCCGCTCCTCGTTTCCTCGTTTGCCCCCTCCCATCTCCCGAAATGCCATGCCAGCAGCGTTACGCATGCCCCTCCCCTGTCCACACAACACTACCGCCTAACGAACAGCCTTTTCCGGGCCACATGCAGGGCACGCCCACCTCCAAACACTGCCAAATCACGGACGCACACACACACTTTCCCGACACCTTTCTGTACGGAGGGTGCGTCATCTCGACCGTGACAGAGTGACGGCAACTATCGACGATCCATTTCCCCCCACTGGTAAAACATGTCCACTAACACCTACATACATCATTCAAGTACACAGACAATAGCATACACACAATGGGAGGGCACACGAACATGGACGGCACGGCACTGTCATACACTCTTCCTCAGAACCATATCAACAAACGTTACGTACATCCGGGAAAGCGAAAGCGAACGCGAAAGCGAAAGCAAAAGCAAAGGCAAAGCCCAATGCAGCCGTCAAAGGTAACGTTCACCACGGCAGACACTTGCAGCCGCGCCGCCGTTAAACGCATTTCAGTGCGGCTCCAATACGCCTCCGACACGGGAACGTTCCGTTGCTCTACGAATGCGTTTCCTCCCCTTTTTCCCTTCCTCTCTCTTTTGCCCCCCCTCCTTGCACTCTTGCCTCATTCCTCACGTTCTGCCCAGACATTCGACCGATCAAAGTCAACCTTTCGTTACCGTTCTCAGCGCGACGGTGTACAACAGTATGACGGGTGTGCCCAAGACTTCGGTTCAGTTGCGTGACGCCGGTCTATCGCGCCGATCGACAGTTACTCAGGGGGCGACGGATCGGACCACGTCACCGACACACAAAACACTTTCAAACAAACAAATACATACCGGATGGACACAGACAAACACGTGTACAGACATTCGCCAAACAAACGACCGCCGCCGCCGCCGTCGTCGTCTAGCGTGCATCTTGAATGACGACATCGGTGTGCGTGCGTCGTACGCAATCAGTCAGACACGGCTATCAAACATCAGAGTCGAATGGTACATCATCGTGCGTGTCGCCGTACACGTACAGTACAATACAACAACAAAACAATGCGTCTTAATGGCACGTTCATTTCAACGTCACTCACACACCTCCACGCTGCAGTTACGTCGCACCATTGTCAAACTCGGCGTACAGCAAAGGGAATAGTGGGCGGCAAAAAAAACCAAACAAAAACATTTCACATTTCACCCTCGCCATGTATGATGTGCAAAAAAACAAACCCGCAAACGGCCGTCGTTACGGTGACACAAAAGTCGCCGATCACACTGTCCCCCCTCGCAGACGGGTAACACACACACACACACACACACACACACACCAACAACACCAATGGGTCAAAAACCACGCCAACGAGGCGTGCCACCATTCCACGCCACGGCGACCAACCTCGTGGCCGTACCCCGCGCAACACGCTTTGACGCGCCCCCCCACCCACAATCAAAATGCACACATACATCACAGCCGTCCACACAAACAACAACAACAATTCCGCCCTTCCCGCAAAAGGCAAGTTGGTGGCCC
Organism: Schistocerca americana; assembly: GCF_021461395.2. Taxonomy (NCBI): domain Eukaryota; kingdom Metazoa; phylum Arthropoda; class Insecta; order Orthoptera; family Acrididae; genus Schistocerca; species Schistocerca americana. Next base: position 74,218,655 of record NC_060126.1, on the reverse strand, counting down.
TGAAAAGGGCCGTTTTGCCGCTCTCGCAACGGAGGAGCCTTCTCCATCCTTCCTTCCATTCCAGAGCCACCTCCTTACTTGGAGCTCGTGTACTTGGTCACCGCCTTCGTGCCCTCGCTCACGGCGTGCTTGGCCAGCTCGCCAGGCAGCAACAGCCGCACAGCGGTCTGGATCTCGCGGGACGTGATGGTCGCGCGCTTGTTGTAGTGCGCCAGGCGAGAAGCCTCGGCCGCAATGCGCTCGAAAATGTCGTTCACGAAGCTGTTCATGATGCTCATCGCCTTCGACGAGATGCCCGTGTCAGGGTGCACCTGCTTCAGCACCTTGTAGATGTAGATGGCATAGCTCTCCTTCCTCTTGCGCTTCTTCTTCTTGTCGCCCTTCGAAATGTTCTTCTGCGCCTTGCCAGCCTTCTTGGCGGCCTTCCCGCTAGTCTTGGGCGGCATCTCGAACCAACGTACGGCAGCAGCAACACCAGTAGCAAGCGCTCCGCTCTAGTCAGCGTCTCCCCACACAGTGGCACCCGCCGCCAGCCGCCGCCGCACCTTTACCAGCTCGCCCTGTTGCGGCCGCCGACCAATGGGGCGCGCGCGCAACCGGCCGCCGCACCCGAGCCCATAAAGCACCCCCACCCCGGCTGCGCCGGCACGCACTCCGCTGCTCGACTCGCTGCCGCTCGCACCGGTCGTTTTCGTTTCCGTTTCGTGTGCACCGTCGCTAGCCCATCGCCATGTCCGGACGCGGAAAGGGAGGCAAAGTCAAGGGCAAGTCAAAGTCCCGCTCAAGCAGGGCTGGGCTCCAGTTCCCGGTCGGCAGAATCCACCGCCTCCTGCGCAAGGGAAACTACGCAGAGCGCGTCGGCGCCGGGGCGCCCGTCTACCTCGCCGCCGTCATGGAGTACCTCGCGGCTGAGGTGCTCGAGCTGGCCGGAAACGCGGCCCGCGACAACAAGAAGACGCGCATCATCCCGCGCCACCTGCAGCTTGCCATCCGCAACGACGAGGAGCTCAACAAGCTCCTGTCGGGCGTCACCATCGCACAGGGTGGTGTCCTGCCCAACATCCAGGCCGTCCTGCTGCCAAAGAAGACCGAGAAGAAGGCCTAAAGGAGGCCAGGCAATCGCAGCGCCGCGTGCTCCCCTGCACGCAACGCGCTTTGCCGGCTCGGCCCACAACAATCGGCCCTTTTCAGGGCCACCACACACACCTACGGCCAAAGCAAAATTTCAGTCGTCCTCGCCGCACCTTGTTTTGTTTTAACTTTGCACTGTCACAGCACAGCCGCCGCCGGCGCACGTCCGCCATCTTGTCGTCCACACAGCCCGTGTGGCCCAACACACACACACACACACACACACACACACACACACACACATTTTGCACGGTCGCAGTCGCCTTCCAAACCGACAACGGCAGCAATAATGACCATTGTTAAAGGGAGGCGTGTCGACACACCGCCCTCCACTCCCGCGCGCAACGGCCGTCGACACGAACGAAACAGCTGATCCGGCCGCCTATGCCCACACGCCTTGCCTCGGAAACCCCAACGCCGCCGCAAACAAACACACAGAGACAAACCACGCAAGCAAATAATCACCGCCTCTCGCACAACAACACACAGCCCGCCATCTCCGTCGCGATCGATACAAAGACACACAATAACAAACACACAAACGAAGCAGCTCCACACACAGCCAGCCACATGACACGTTTCCTTTCCTTCTCCCCTCCCAGTCACATCACGTCGCTCAAACGGAAAGAAAGAAAGAAACAAACAAACAAACAACACAGCGCACACACGCAGCAACAACACAGACTCTTTCGCACTTTTCAACTTCCGAACAGTGTGGTGGCCCTGAAAAGGGCCGTTTTCTAGTCTCTCCCACCCACAAGCACGGCCGCGGGAAGGCCAGCGCCCGCTGCGACGCAGCCTAACCGCCGAAACCGTACAGGGTGCGCCCCTGCCTCTTCAGGGCGTACACCACGTCCATGGCCGTCACAGTCTTGCGCTTGGCGTGCTCAGTGTACGTCACCGCGTCACGGATCACGTTCTCCAGGAACACCTTCAGCACCCCGCGGGTCTCCTCGTAGATCAGACCAGAGATGCGCTTCACGCCGCCCCTGCGAGCCAGGCGGCGGATGGCGGGCTTCGTGATGCCCTGGATGTTGTCGCGCAACACCTTGCGGTGCCGCTTGGCGCCACCCTTGCCGAGCCCCTTTCCTCCCTTGCCGCGGCCTGTCATCCTTCCTTCCTCGGGCAAAGCAAAACGTACACAAACAGCAGCTGCAGCGGCTGGCGAGTCGGCTACGGTCTGCGCCCAGCGCGCCCGCCGCCCCCCTATATAGACTCTGGCCCGCCCTCCCCCCACCACGCGCAACCGAGGGCATATAAGCGCAGCACGGAGGCGCGCGGGCCTGTTGTCAAGGCAGCACCGGACGCCGCGCCGCACCTAACCTCCACGCACGCCGCTCCGCTACCGCTACCGCTACCGCCATGGCCCGCACAAAGCAAACGGCCCGCAAGTCCACCGGCGGAAAGGCGCCGCGCAAACAGCTCGCCACCAAGGCGGCGAGGAAGAGCGCGCCCGCCACCGGAGGCGTCAAGAAGCCCCACCGCTACAGGCCGGGCACCGTCGCCCTGCGAGAAATCAGGCGCTACCAGAAGAGCACAGAGCTGCTCATCCGCAAGCTGCCATTCCAGCGCCTAGTGCGCGAGATCGCCCAGGACTTCAAGACCGACCTGCGCTTCCAGAGCTCCGCAGTCATGGCCCTGCAGGAGGCCAGCGAGGCCTACCTCGTCGGCCTCTTCGAAGACACCAACCTGTGCGCAATCCACGCCAAGCGCGTCACCATCATGCCCAAGGACATCCAGCTCGCGCGCCGCATCCGCGGCGAGCGCGCCTAAACCGCGCCGCGGCACCGCACCGCACAAACAAAAACGGCCCTTTTCAGGGCCACTAACATCTCTCCGTCGCGAGCAAACTTTGTCGGTCGCCTGCCTCTCGCCCCGCAACCCAAAAACAAAAACCACCACTTCCCGTCCGTCCGCCACACCCGCTCACTCTGCCTGCCTGCTAGCAGCGCGCAACAATCACACATCATCCCTCCCCGGCGCTCAAAGCGCACAATACCCAACGGCCGACGTCACACCGCACGGGTGGCTGGCCGGCCGCCGCTTTCGTTTCGAAAACAAAACAACCCGCACTCCACTCCGACGGCCAACGGCCAGGCAGGCGCGCTCGCTCGCTCTACACGCCACCGAAATCCCCGCCGACTCCTTCCGCATCTCAACGTGCCCCCCGTTGCAAAACATAACACACACACACACACACACACACACACAAAGGAACAAAACAAAACAAAGACCAGACACGACTCGACAAGACAGACATCCGAGAAGAACGAACGCAGGCAAGCCAACCAACGTATTCAAACAAAACAACGTGACAGAAAACCAACCGTCGGCCGCCGCCACAAACACGGCGACAATCAACCACGACAACAACAACAACAACAACAACAACAACACCGCTTACCGCTACCGCCGCCCACACCCGCCACCGACCCCCGCAATCCAACCACCACGGCACGCAAACAGCATCCCCACGGGCATACAGAAACGCCAGACAGACACCCACACCAAACGCAACACGACAATCAAAACCTTCCCCGACGTGCTTTGATGGCCCTGAGAAGGGCCGTTTTGGGCCGCGCGTCTCTTGCGCGCCACTAGACGACGACGGGGGGTGGGGACGACGGAGTCAAGCGCCAAACCCTTCCATTCCCATCTCTTTCTCCTCTACTCTACTTCTTCTTCTTGGGCGAAGCCTCCGCCTTAGACGGCGTCGTCGCCTTCTTCGGGCGCGGCGCCTTCGGCTTCTTCGTCGGAACCTTGGCGGCCTTCTTCGCCTTCGACGGCGACTTGGCCTTGGCCGGCTTGGCCGCAGCCGCCTTCTTCGCACCCGCGGGAGCGGCCGACGCCGCAGACGCCTTCTTGGCGGCGCCCGCCTTCCGACCGGTCGCCGCCTTCACGCCACCAGCCTTCTTTGCGCCGGCCGCACGGGCGCCCTTCTTCTCCTTGCTGGCCGGAGCGGCGCGCTTCTTCTTGGCACCGCCGGCACGAGCCTTGCCGCCCTCGGCCGCCCCCCCGCCGCCGGCGCCGGCAAGCTTGAACGAGCCGGACGCGCCCTTCCCCTTCGTCTGCACCAGCTCGCCCGCCACGACGGCCGACTTGAGGTACTTCTTGATAAACGGCGCCAGCTTCTCCGCGTCCAGCTTGTAGTGCGCGGCTATGTACTTCTTGATCGCCTGCAGCGACGACCCGCCGCGCTCCTTCAGACTCTTGATGGCGGCCGTCACCATCTCAGAGGTGCGCGGGTGCGCAGGCTTGGCGCGCGGCTTCTTCGCAGACGACGCAGACTTGGCCTTCTTCGTAGTGCCGGTGGCGGCGGGTGCCGCAGCAGTCTCGTTCGTAGCCGCCTGATCTGCCATTTCGACGACGCGCGTAACACACAGCGAGAGCGAGCGGGACGGCAGGCACGCAAGCACAGCACAGCAGCAGAGCAGAGAATCACAAGGCCCAGCCAGTGTCGCGGGCGGGCGCGGACGGCCGAGAGAGCGGCCGCCACTCTGCGCGCCGCCGCGCCGCGCCTCCCGCGCTTGCTACCGCCCAACGTCCGACAGCCTGTGCGGAGCAGCCCCAAACCTGCGCCACAACCGCCCGCGCCTTTCAAACCACCGAGGATGGGGCTACACACAGCCACACCACAGTCGCCAACCAGTCGCCACGGCAGCGCCGCAAACCACGGCCAAACTGCAGCTACCGCGCGCTACAGCCTGGGTCGGCCCGCCGAGAATCGCCGCCCCCGCCCAAATGCCGCCCCCACAGCCCCAGCCGACGACCCGCCACAATGGCCAAACCTTCGGCAAAACTCCCACACCATCGCCGCGGCAGCCCGGCCAGCGCGGCCGGCGCCACAGCCACACAAGCCGAGGCGTGCGGCGATGACGGCCGTGCAAACGCGCCTCCGCCGCCCCATCGCCTTCCGTCGCCCTCCCGCCGTTTCCTGATCGGCCCGCAGCCGTCGGGCCACATCGCGCGCCGTCCTCCTCCTCTCGCCCGCCAACATTCACAGCCGTTTCTCAACAATTGCCCGCCGCAAACGGACGCCGCCTGCGCAACAGGCGCCGCCGCCCCTCGCCGCTTCCGACCCAACCCCTCGACCGAGGCAAACCGCAATCCGAATCTACAGACCAACCCAATCTGCCGTCAAGCACACACGACAGCCGACCTTACACGTTACGCGTTACACATTACGTTTACACGTCTACGTTAGGTTAGGTTAGGTGGACGTGGGTTAGGTTAAGGGGACTTGGGTTAGGTTAAGCGTCAAACTTAGGTTAAGCATTCAAACACGTCAGGCGTCAGAGGTTAGGTTAGGTTGGGTTAGGTTAGGTTAGGTTAGGTTAGGTTAGGTTAGGTTAGGTTAGGTTAGGTTAGGTTACACGTTAGGTTAAGGGGTCAGTGCTAGGTTAAGAAGCGTCAAACGTAGGTTAAAAAAGCGTTCAAACGTGAGGCGTGAGCCGGACAGCTTACCTTACGTAGACGTTAGGGGCTCACAGGCTGAGCTCACCTCGCCACACCACAGGTTAGGTTCGGTTCGGTTCGGTTCGGTTCGCTCGGCTCAGCGTAAAGCGCCGAGGTCAGGGTTACGTTCGTTCACCTTCGGGCGCCACACTTTCGGTTGAAAGGTCGCGACGGGACGACGTCGGCAGGCACGCCGCAAACGAACAAAAACGTACAGACGACGTCGGAAACCGCCGACAGACGGGGGAGCAGCACGACCACGACCAGACACCGAGCGCGAACGAGACACACGCGAACCACCCCCACCGGCCAAAGGGCACCACACAACAACCCAGAGCACCACGTGTCGACACCAGAGCAACCCGCCGCTCACGCGACATGGCTGGCACCGAAGGGCAACCGCCCGCAACTGCGCTTTCCGCGCCGGCCCGGATGCACGTCGTGCTACAACAACACCACTACCGTACACAGCCGCTGTTCACAACATCACTATCAATGGCGCGCCCGCGGCTCGCCGCCGTCGCAGTCGCAGCCCCAACGCCAGCACTTTTGCACCACCATTCACACGCACCGCAACACAGCTCGCCGACACAGCCGAACAAAACAAACACCACACAACAACAGCAACAGCAACAACGCCGCCGCCTCTACTTGTGCCGGCGACCCACCCCGCCGATGGCGCACCTTTCGCCAGCCGGCAATCGACACACACGCACCCACCCACCGGGGCCCAGTGCAAAAAAAAAAAAAAAAAACACACAAAAACAAAAAAACCAAACAACACAAACGACACGGGAAGCGCACACCGCCACTTCGCGCGCACGCCACCAACCAGTCGTCGTCTCAAAATAACAAACACAAACAAAATAAACTAACAACTAGGGCAACACAAAACAAAAACGCCTCGCACGAACCGCCCACAAAAAGGACAAGCACACGCACAGCCTCTGCTGACGACCACGACGCAGCGGCACGCTGCTCCTGTCCCGCGCCCCGCGCCCCACTCGATTCACAACTCACGCGACACCGTCAACGACGGGCTCGCTTCCCGCAACCTACCACCTTTCCGCCACGACGCACAGCCCCAGCCCCACCCGACGACGCCCGTGGCAACGACTGCACTTTCACCACCGCCTCCCCCTTCCCCCCCAAAACACACACACACACACAGCCAGCCAAAAACGCACTCGCGACCCACACATGCACGTGCATCGGCACACGCCAACCAGTCAACGTCGACAACCACACGCAAGGCTCGAAACGAAACCGGCGTCCTTCCACGTTGCCATCAAGCTACGCGACACAAGACACAAGGAACCAACACAACAGCCGGCCCCACTAATTCCCACTCTCACGCCGCAAAAAGCACACCGAAACCGCCAAACGCACGCACATTCCCCTTCGCACTGACACCACCGACCGGCTCGCTACCACACACCTCTCGGCAGCCGTTTCACGCCAATTCGCCACACCGCCCACACAGTCGACAAGCGCCCGCCCTGTACGGCACACGCAACGACGCAGCGCAGCAAAGGGCGCCCGCAACACATACCTCTCCGCCGCCCGACGCGCCAACCGCCACACCACACCGCCAGCCACTCGCAAATTGTGCACTGCCACCAGCCACACGTCCAACACGCCGCGCCGCCTCCGGCCACCCGCCAGGGGGCGCTCACGTCCGCGACAACAGCGCGGCCCGCCGGGCCGGGCCGGGCCGAACCGAACCGAGCCGCCGCTGCTCTGCACTCGGCACGGCCACACCCTGCTGCAGACCGGGCTCGTCCCTCTGTACGCGTCTGCCTGCGCATCAACACAACACGACCTTTTTTTTTTTTTTTTTTCTCTCTACCGCCATCCCTCCTTCTCGCGTTTTACTCGTTGTTGCAGCAGCGGCGCACACCTACACATCCACAGCCCCAGCCGAGCCGGCCTCACCTCAGGGCCCGCCGCCAGCGTCTCCTCCTCGGGCACAGGTGCGGTGCTGTGGCCGCCCATCCAACCGCATTGCTGGCCGTCCAGCCACCAGGCGTTCCCACTGCCGCGAGCCACGCCGCGCACCGACCCTGCTGCAGAAAACGAAGCATAGCCAGAGACCGACCGATACACAAAGCAAGCCGTCGCCTCGCCTCTTGTCCTTCCTGCCTTCCTTCCGCCCCCGCCCTTCTCACACCACCGCCTCTCCACTTTCGCCCCCCCCCCTCCTTTTTTTTTTTTTTTTTTTTTTTGTTTTCTTCTTTCTTTCTTTCTTTCTTTCTTTCTTTGGCCCTCTCTCCTTCCCGCCATGGCGGTTACGGCACCGCCTGCAGCGGCAGATTTTTTGCGCCCACACGCCTACTCCTACCACCATTAACCTTGCCCTGCCCTGCCCATCAACGTCGCAGTCGAACCGACGCTTGCCAACACACTGCCCACGTTCCTTTCTCTTTTCGGCCTACGCCCATTACGCGCCGCCGCCACAGCACCTTCCCTTCCCACAACACACCGACGTCATCACACGCACCCAAAACAGGGGCCACGACCGTGTTCCTCGCCCACTCCCATCCCGCACGGTACGCACATTCCCAACTACTACCGCGCACCCTCCCTTTCCAATCTGTGTGTCTCTGTGTCTGTGTCCTGTCCGCGCGTGACGCCTCTCAACATCCGCCGTCCCCCGTCCCGTTTTCGCCCCCATGCCGTCGTCGCGCCGCCTCCTCCCCGTCCACCGCCGCCCCTGTCCGCCCCGCACCACACCATACACCGCTGCTTGTCCCGGCCGTTGCCACCAAAGGCGCCGACCGCAAACGCGCCACGCCGCAGCCCCCGTGCGTCTCGCGCTCGCTTGCATCTCCGTGCCGACGCTGCCTCTCTTCCCACTCGCACTCGACCTCGACAACACAGTCTTTGGCTCCGCCACTGCGTGTTCCGGTGGTACGCACGCTGCAACACGTATGTATTCATTACCAGAGCGATGGCGAGGCATGACAGCATCTCTGTCTGACCAGAGAGTTCTTTATCGCTGCTAGTCGGCGCTTGGACCGCGCCAGACGACAGTAGTGGCACGCACCGGGTCGCCAGGAACAGTTGTTATATATATTGTAGCGCGAGTCGGGAGAGGTAGTAGTCGGTCGACAGTAGTAGCGGGTGGACGGTTGTACTGAGCGGGCGTCGGCGGCGTGCTCTGCTCGTCTCGCGACTCTGGTCACGGTTCGGGACGATGTATAGTATATTGTGTTATAATCAAAAAGGTGGTGTGACGCTGCATTGCGCAAATCTGATAACGTATGTTCATTGTACTTCTTTTGTTCAACAACAAAAGCCCCACTATTACTTTTTTTCTAAAGTAACTTTTGTCTCTTAACGAAAAACATTCACTTTTTAAAGACTACTTCCTATGGCATTTCCCTCCAAGGAGTGCAATTAATTACCAGCCAGCACTCATTCATTGCACACAGCTGTGTAAGGGGTATCTACAATTGAGGAGCGGATATAAATGCAATTTTTTTGTTTTTTTTTTGTGTGTGTGTTGTAACCTCCCAGCAAAATTTAAAATAATGGACAATGTTATTTACGGATGCTAATGGACATTGCGCTAATTGTAACCTCGCCCACAATGAGAGGTATTGAAAATGGCAACAAAAATGTGAAATTCGCAATCTGACTCAAATATAAAGTCTTCACACAACATTTACAAAAGTCCGTTCAGTGACAAGAAACTTCAATTAAACCGAAATATCGGTCTTTGGCCCTGTGCAAAACAATCAGAATTAAAGTCTTACCTCCGAATAAATGGATGTCACATTTCTGCTCTGGTTGTTGCGCAGCGCTTGGAGGAACTGCATTGCAAATAATAATATTCTCTTTTTTTGTGATTTTAGTGACATTTTTCGTCAAAGACGTGGAATGAAATGTGAAGTGCAACGAACTCTTTAGTTCAATAAAAAATTAAATGTTTGAAAAATGCTTTTGAAATAAAAATTATTATTGGGGAACTTGTTGGAGAATAATTACAATTTTTCATTATCTAATGATTATATTAATTAACAGTATACCTTATTCACCATCTTGACCAGTGTTGCCGACCGCCTACATCACACAACCGCACTCGGCTGCTACTACTGACCGACCGCTCTGCATGACGACTATTAGCGTACTGCACGCGACGACTACTGACAGAGTACAGCCCTCAACTACACAGAGCTACGGACTCGCAACGACTACTGACAGACTGACTGACTGAGAACCGCTCGCAACACTCGCGCAGTCCAGCGCAAACTCTCTGGTCACAGATGCTACAATGTCTCGCCATCGCTACTATGTTACATACGTGTTTCAGTGTCTTTTTCATTGGGGTAACGATCTTTGGCTCTTTTTATTCTGAATACAGGGCCAAAGGTCAACGCTGCTGCCCTTATACAATTTATCAGGTTTCATTATGTCTGTTGCAATGTTACATACGGTTCACTCTTTCATTAATATTATCGTTGGGTTTGTTTTGTAGGGACGTTAACATTCTGGCACATTTTTATTATCATCGGACTCTCTGCTATTTGTGCAGGGAGGTTATACCTGGGTCCATTTCCATTTCCATTTACATTTTAATATTGATAGACTTTTTGTTTTCTTTTTTGTTTCTTGTTGTTTTTTTTTTTTGTTTTGTTTTTCCCGCTCTCACCACCACCGCCGCATCACGCCTTCCGTTTTCTTGGTTTCTTTTCTGTTCTTCAACATCACCGCGCCCCATTTCCACACCACAGCCATCAGCCTCCAAGACGGGCGGGCGCAGTGTGCCATTTCCGGCGCACAAGCACACCCGTACGGTACTCTCCTCGCCCCCACGCCACCAACAACACAGCGACCACGCGGCTTTCAGGCATGGCACGGCACGGCACGGCACCGGCGAAATGCGCCGCCCCCGCCCCTCCGCGCATCCGTCCGTCTCGCCACGTTCACTGACAGCCGCGTCTGCGGCTACACCACGACAACCACAACACAACACCGCTCCCCTCCCTGGCAACTCACATTGTTTTTCTCCTCCTCTTTTGCACAAACCACAACGCCGAGCACAGGCGCAAGCCACCCACACCGCGCCCCTCCCCGTCCCGTCTTTGGCCGCCGCTCCTCGTTTCCTCGTTTGCCCCCTCCCATCTCCCGAAATGCCATGCCAGCAGCGTTACGCATGCCCCTCCCCTGTCCACACAACACTACCGCCTAACGAACAGCCTTTTCCGGGCCACATGCAGGGCACGCCCACCTCCAAACACTGCCAATTCACGGACGCACACACACACTTTCCCGACACCTTTCTGTACGGAGGGTGCGTCATCTCGACCGTGACAGAGTGACGGCAACTATCGACGATCCATTTCCCCCCACTGGTAAAACATGTCCACTAACACCTACATACATCATTCAAGTACACAGACAATAGCATACACACAATGGGAGGGCACACGAACATGGACGGCACGGCACTGTCATACACTCTTCCTCAGAACCATATCAACAAACGTTACGTACATCCGGGAAAGCGAAAGCGAACGCGAAAGCGAAAGCAAAAGCAAAGGCAAAGCCCAATGCAGCCGTCAAAGGTAACGTTCACCACGGCAGACACTTGCAGCCGCGCCGCCGTTAAACGCATTTCAGTGCGGCTCCAATACGCCTCCGACACGGGAACGTTCCGTTGCTCTACGAATGCGTTTCCTCCCCTTTTTCCCTTCCTCTCTCTTTTGCCCCCCCTCCTTGCACTCTTGCCTCATTCCTCACGTTCTGCCCAGACATTCGACCGATCAAAGTCAACCTTTCGTTACCGTTCTCAGCGCGACGGTGTACAACAGTATGACGGGTGTGCCCAAGACTTCGGTTCAGTTGCGTGACGCCGGTCTATCGCGCCGATCGACAGTTACTCAGGGGGCGACGGATCGGACCACGTCACCGACACACAAAACACTTTCAAACAAACAAATACATACTGGATGGACACAGACAAACACGTGTACAGACATTCGCCAAACAAACGACCGCCGCCGCCGCCGTCGTCGTCTAGCGTGCATCTTGAATGACGACATCGGTGTGCGTGCGTCGTACGCAATCAGTCAGACACGGCTATCAAACATCAGAGTCGAATGGTACATCATCGTGCGTGTCGCCGTACACGTACAGTACAATACAACAACAAAACAATGCGTCTTAATGGCACGTTCATTTCAACGTCACTCACACACCTCCACGCTGCAGTTACGTCGCACCATTGTCAAACTCGGCGTACAGCAAAGGGAATAGTGGGCGGCAAAAAAAACCAAACAAAAACATTTCACATTTCACCCTCGCCATGTATGATGTGCAAAAAAACAAACCCGCAAACGGCCGTCGTTACGGTGACACAAAAGTCGCCGATCACACTGTCCCCCCTCGCAGACGGGTAACACACACACACACACACACACACACACCAACAACACCAATGGGTCAAAAACCACGCCAACGAGGCGTGCCACCATTCCACGCCACGGCGACCAACCTCGTGGCCGTACCCCGCGCAACACGCTTTGACGCGCCCCCCCACCCACAATCAAAATGCACACATACATCACAGCCGTCCACACAAACAACAACAACAATTCCGCCCTTCCCGCAAAAGGCAAGTTGGTGGCCCTGAAAAGGGCCGTTTTGCCGCTCTCGCAACGGAGGAGCCTTCTCCATCCTTCCTTCCATTCCAGAGCCACCTCCTTACTTGGAGCTCGTGTACTTGGTCACCGCCTTCGTGCCCTCGCTCACGGCGTGCTTGGCCAGCTCGCCAGGCAGCAACAGCCGCACAGCGGTCTGGATCTCGCGGGACGTGATGGTCGAGCGCTTGTTGTAGTGCGCCAGGCGAGAAGCCTCGGCCGCAATGCGCTCGAAAATGTCGTTCACGAAGCTGTTCATGATGCTCATCGCCTTCGACGAGATGCCCGTGTCAGGGTGCACCTGCTTCAGCACCTTGTAGATGTAGATGGCATAGCTCTCCTTCCTCTTGCGCTTCTTCTTCTTGTCGCCCTTCGAAATGTTCTTCTGCGCCTTGCCAGCCTTCTTGGCGGCCTTCCCGCTAGTCTTGGGCGGCATCTCATACCAACGTACGGCAGCAGCAACACCAGTAGCAAGCGCTCCGCTCTAGTCAGCGTCTCCCCACACAGTGGCACCCGCCGCCAGCCGCCGCCGCACCTTTACCAGCTCGCCCTGTTGCGGCCGCCGACCAATGGGGCGCGCGCGCAACCGGCCGCCGCACCCGAGCCCATAAAGCACCCCCACCCCGGCTGCGCCGGCACGCACTCCGCTGCTCGACTCGCTGCCGCTCGCACCGGTCGTTTTCGTTTCCGTTTCGTGTGCACCGTCGCTAGCCCATCGCCATGTCCGGACGCGGAAAGGGAGGCAAAGTCAAGGGCAAGTCAAAGTCCCGCTCAAGCAGGGCTGGGCTCCAGTTCCCGGTCGGCAGAATCCACCGCCTCCTGCGCAAGGGAAACTACGCAGAGCGCGTCGGCGCCGGGGCGCCCGTCTACCTCGCCGCCGTCATGGAGTACCTCGCGGCTGAGGTGCTCGAGCTGGCCGGAAACGCGGCCCGCGACAACAAGAAGACGCGCATCATCCCGCGCCACCTGCAGCTTGCCATCCGCAACGACAAGGAGCTCAACAAGCTCCTGTCGGGCGTCACCATCGCACAGGGTGGTGTCCTGCCCAACATCCAGGCCGTCCTGCTGCCAAAGAAGACCGAGAAGAAGGCCTAAAGGAGGCCAGGCAATCGCAGCGCCGCGTGCTCCCCTGCACGCAACGCGCTTTGCCGGCTCGGCCCACAACAATCGGCCCTTTTCAGGGCCACCACACACACCTACGTCCAAAGCAAAATTTCAGTCGTCCTCGCCGCACCTTGTTTTGTTTTAACTTTGCACTGTCACAGCACAGCCGCCGCCGGCGCACGTCCGCCATCTTGTCGTCCACACAGCCCGTGTGGCCCAACACACACACACACACACACACACACACACACACACACACACATTTTGCACGGTCGCAGTCGCCTTCCAAACCGACAACGGCAGCAATAATGACCATTGTTAAAGGGAGGCGTGTCGACACACCGCCCTCCACTCCCGCGCGCAACGGCCGTCGACACGAACGAAACAGCTGATCCGGCCGCCTATGCCCACACGCCTTGCCTCGGAAACCCCAACGCCGCCGCAAACAAACACACAGAGACAAACCACGCAAGCAAATAATCACCGCCTCTCGCACAACAACACACAGCCCGCCATCTCCGTCGCGATCGATACAAAGACACACAATAACAAACACACAAACGAAGCAGCTCCACACACAGCCAGCCACATGACACGTTTCCTTTCCTTCTCCCCTCCCAGTCACATCACGTCGCTCAAATTGAAAGAAAGAAAGAAACAAACAAACAAACAACACAGCGCACACACGCAGCAACAACACAGACTCTTTCGCACTTTTCAACTTCCGAACAGTGTGGTGGCCCTGAAAAGGGCCGTTTTCTAGTCTCTCCCACCCACAAGCACGGCCGCGGGAAGGCCAGCGCCCGCTGCGACGCAGCCTAACCGCCGAAACCGTACAGGGTGCGCCCCTGCCTCTTCAGGGCGTACACCACGTCCATGGCCGTCACAGTCTTGCGCTTGGCGTGCTCAGTGTACGTCACCGCGTCGCGGATCACGTTCTCCAGGAACACCTTCAGCACCCCGCGGGTCTCCTCGTAGATCAGACCAGAGATGCGCTTCACGCCGCCCCTGCGAGCCAGGCGGCGGATGGCGGGCTTCGTGATGCCCTGGATGTTGTCGCGCAACACCTTGCGGTGCCGCTTGGCGCCACCCTTGCCGAGCCCCTTTCCTCCCTTGCCGCGGCCTGTCATCCTTCCTTCCTCGGGCAAAGCAAAACGTGCACAAACAGCAGCTGCAGCGGCTGGCGAGTCGGCTACGGTCTGCGCCCAGCGCGCCCGCCGCCCCCCTATATAGACTCTGGCCCGCCCTCCCCCCACCACGCGCAACCGAGGGCATATAAGCGCAGCACGGAGGCGCGCGGGCCCGTTGTCAAGGCAGCACCGGACGCCGCGCCGCACCTAACCTCCACGCACGCCGCTCCGCTACCGCTACCGCTACCGCCATGGCCCGCACAAAGCAAACGGCCCGCAAGTCCACCGGCGGAAAGGCGCCGCGCAAACAGCTCGCCACCAAGGCGGCGAGGAAGAGCGCGCCCGCCACCGGAGGCGTCAAGAAGCCCCACCGCTACAGGCCGGGCACCGTCGCCCTGCGAGAAATCAGGCGCTACCAGAAGAGCACAGAGCTGCTCATCCGCAAGCTGCCATTCCAGCGCCTAGTGCGCGAGATCGCCCAGGACTTCAAGACCGACCTGCGCTTCCAGAGCTCCGCAGTCATGGCCCTGCAGGAGGCCAGCGAGGCCTACCTCGTCGGCCTCTTCGAAGACACCAACCTGTGCGCAATCCACGCCAAGCGCGTCACCATCATGCCCAAGGACATCCAGCTCGCGCGCCGCATCCGCGGCGAGCGCGCCTAAACCGCGCCGCGGCACCGCACCGCACAAACAAAAACGGCCCTTTTCAGGGCCACTAACATCTCTCCGTCGCGAGCAAACTTTGTCGGTCGCCTGCCTCTCGCCCCGCAACCCAAAAACAAAAACCACCACTTCCCGTCCGTCCGCCACACCCGCTCACTCTGCCTGCCTGCTAGCAGCGCGCAACAATCACACATCATCCCTCCCCGGCGCTCAAAGCGCACAATACCCAACGGCCGACGTCACACCGCACGGGTGGCTGGCCGGCCGCCGCTTTCGTTTCGAAAACAAAACAACCCGCACTCCACTCCGACGGCCAACGGCCAGGCAGGCGCGCTCGCTCGCTCTACACGCCACCGAAATCCCCGCCGACTCCTTCCGCATCTCAACGTGCCCCCCGTTGCAAAACATAACACACACACACACACACACACACACACACACACAAAGGAACAAAACAAAACAAAGACCAGACACGACTCGACAAGACAGACATCCGAGAAGAACGAACGCAGGCAAGCCAACCAACGTATTCAAACAAAACAACGTGACAGAAAACCAACCGTCGGCCGCCGCCACAAACACGGCGACAATCAACCACGACAACAACAACAACAACAACAACAACAACACCGCTTACCGCTACCGCCGCCCACACCCGCCACCGACCCCCGCAATCCAACCACCACGGCACGCAAACAGCATCCCCACGGGCATACAGAAACGCCAGACAGACACCCACACCAAACGCAACACGACAATCAAAACCTTCCCCGACGTGCTTTGATGGCCCTGAGAAGGGCCGTTTTGGGCCGCGCGTCTCTTGCGCGCCACTAGACGACGACGGGGGGTGGGGACGACGGAGTCAAGCGCCAAACCCTTCCATTCCCATCTCTTTCTCCTCTACTCTACTTCTTCTTCTTGGGCGAAGCCTTCGCCTTAGACGGCGTCGTCGCCTTCTTCGGGCGCGGCGCCTTCGGCTTCTTCGTCGGAACCTTGGCGGCCTTCTTCGCCTTCGACGGCGACTTGGCCTTGGCCGGCTTGGCCGCAGCCGCCTTCTTCGCACCCGCGGGAGCGGCCGACGCCGCAGACGCCTTCTTGGCGGCGCCCGCCTTCCGACCGGTCGCCGCCTTCACGCCACCAGCCTTCTTTGCGCCGGCCGCACGGGCGCCCTTCTTCTCCTTGCTGGCCGGAGCGGCGCGCTTCTTCTTGGCACCGCCGGCACGAGCCTTGCCGCCCTCGGCCGCCCCCCCGCCGCCGGCGCCGGCAAGCTTGAACGAGCCGGACGCGCCCTTCCCCTTCGTCTGCACCAGCTCGCCCGCCACGACGGCCGACTTGAGGTACTTCTTGATAAACGGCGCCAGCTTCTCCGCGTCCAGCTTGTAGTGCGCGGCTATGTACTTCTTGATCGCCTGCAGCGACGACCCGCCGCGCTCCTTCAGACTCTTGATGGCGGCCGTCACCATCTCAGAGGTGCGCGGGTGCGCAGGCTTGGCGCGCGGCTTCTTCGCAGACGACGCAGACTTGGCCTTCTTCGTAGTGCCGGTGGCGGCGGGTGCCGCAGCAGTCTCGTTCGTAGCCGCCTGATCTGCCATTTCGACGACGCGCGTAACACACAGCGAGAGCGAGCGGGACGGCAGGCACGCAAGCACAGCACAGCAGCAGAGCAGAGAATCACAAGGCCCAGCCAGTGTCGCGGGCGGGCGCGGACGGCCGAGAGAGCGGCCGCCACTCTGCGCGCCGCCGCGCCGCGCCTCCCGCGCTTGCTACCGCCCAACGTCCGACAGCCTGTGCGGAGCAGCCCCAAACCTGCGCCACAACCGCCCGCGCCTTTCAAACCACCGAGGATGGGGCTACACACAGCCACACCACAGTCGCCAACCAGTCGCCACGGCAGCGCCGCAAACCACGGCCAAACTGCAGCTACCGCGCGCTACAGCCTGGGTCGGCCCGCCGAGAATCGCCGCCCCCGCCCAAATGCCGCCCCCACAGCCCCAGCCGACGACCCGCCACAATGGCCAAACCTTCGGCAAAACTCCCACACCGTCGCCGCGGCAGCCCGGCCAGCGCGGCCGGCGCCACAGCCACACAAGCCGAGGCGTGCGGCGATGACGGCCGTGCAAACGCGCCTCCGCCGCCCCATCGCCTTCCGTCGCCCTCCCGCCGTTTCCCGATCGGCCCGCAGCCGTCGGGCCACATCGCGCGCCGTCCTCCTCCTCTCGCCCGCCAACATTCACAGCCGTTTCTCAACAATTGCCCGCCGCAAACGGACGCCGCCTGCGCAACAGGCGCCGCCGCCCCTCGCCGCTTCCGACCCAACCCCTCGACCGAGGCAAACCGCAATCCGAATCTACAGACCAACCCAATCTGCCGTCAAGCACACACGACAGCCGACCTTACACGTTACGCGTTACACATTACGTTTACACGTCTACGTTAGGTTAGGTTAGGTGGACGTGGGTTAGGTTAAGGGGACTTGGGTTAGGTTAAGCGTCAAACTTAGGTTAAGCATTCAAACACGTCAGGCGTCAGAGGTTAGGTTAGGTTGGGTTAGGTTAGGTTAGGTTAGGTTAGGTTAGGTTAGGTTAGGTTAGGTTAGGTTAGGTTAGGTTACACGTTAGGTTAAGGGGTCAGTGCTAGGTTAAGAAGCGTCAAACGTAGGTTAAAAAAGCGTTCAAACGTGAGGCGTGAGCCGGACAGCTTACCTTACGTAGACGTTAGGGGCTCACAGGCTGAGCTCACCTCGCCACACCACAGGTTAGGTTCGGTTCGGTTCGGTTCGCTCGGCTCAGCGTAAAGCGCCGAGGTCAGGGTTACGTTCGTTCACCTTCGGGCGCCACACTTTCGGTTGAAAGGTCGCGACGGGACGACGTCGGCAGGCACGCCGCAAACGAACAAAAACGTACAGACGACGTCGGAAACCGCCGACAGACGGGGGAGCAGCACGACCACGACCAGACACCGAGCGCGAACGAGACACACGCGAACCACCCCCACCGGCCAAAGGGCACCACACAACAACCCAGAGCACCACGTGTCGACACCAGAGCAACCCGCCGCTCACGCGACATGGCTGGCACCGAAGGGCAACCGCCCGCAACTGCGCTTTCCGCGCCGGCCCGGATGCACGTCGTGCTACAACAACACCACTACCGTACACAGCCGCTGTTCACAACATCACTATCAATGGCGCGCCCGCGGCTCGCCGCCGTCGCAGTCGCAGCCCCAACGCCAGCACTTTTGCACCACCATTCACACGCACCGCAACACAGCTCGCCGACACAGCCGAACAAAACAAACACCACACAACAACAGCAACAGCAACAACGCCGCCGCCTCTACTTGTGCCGGCGACCCACCCCGCCGATGGCGCACCTTTCGCCAGCCGGCAATCGACACACACGCACCCACCCACCGGGGCCCAGTGCAAAAAAAAAAAAAAAAAAACACACAAAAACAAAAAAACCAAACAACACAAACGACACGGGAAGCGCACACCGCCACTTCGCGCGCACGCCACCAACCAGTCGTCGTCTCAAAATAACAAACACAAACAAAATAAACTAACAACTAGGGCAACACAAAACAAAAACGCCTCGCACGAACCGCCCACAAAAAGGACAAGCACACGCACAGCCTCTGCTGACGACCACGACGCAGCGGCACGCTGCTCCTGTCCCGCGCCCCGCGCCCCACTCGATTCACAACTCACGCGACACCGTCAACGACGGGCTCGCTTCCCGCAACCTACCACCTTTCCGCCACGACGCACAGCCCCAGCCCCACCCGACGACGCCCGTGGCAACGACTGCACTTTCACCACCGCCTCCCCCTTCCCCCCCAAAACACACACACACACACAGCCAGCCAAAAACGCACTCGCGACCCACACATGCACGTGCATCGGCACACGCCAACCAGTCAACGTCGACAACCACACGCAAGGCTCGAAACGAAACCGGCGTCCTTCCACGTTGCCATCAAGCTACGCGACACAAGACACAAGGAACCAACACAACAGCCGGCCCCACTAATTCCCACTCTCACGCCGCAAAAAGCACACCGAAACCGCCAAACGCACGCACATTCCCCTTCGCACTGACACCACCGACCGGCTCGCTACCACACACCTCTCGGCAGCCGTTTCACGCCAATTCGCCACACCGCCCACACAGTCGACAAGCGCCCGCCCTGTACGGCACACGCAACGACGCAGCGCAGCAAAGGGCGCCCGCAACACATACCTCTCCGCCGCCCGACGCGCCAACCGCCACACCACACCGCCAGCCACTCGCAAATTGTGCACTGCCACCAGCCACACGTCCAACACGCCGCGCCGCCTCCGGCCACCCGCCAGGGGGCGCTCACGTCCGCGACAACAGCGCGGCCCGCCGGGCCGGGCCGGGCCGAACCAACCGAGCCGCCGCTGCTCTGCACTCGGCACGGCCACACCCTGCTGCAGACCGGGCTCGTCCCTCTGTACGCGTCTGCCTGCGCATCAACACAACACGACCTTTTTTTTTTTTTTTTTTCTCTCTACCGCCATCCCTCCTTCTCGCGTTTTACTCGTTGTTGCAGCAGCGGCGCACACCTACACATCCACAGCCCCAGCCGAGCCGGCCTCACCTCAGGGCCCGCCGCCAGCGTCTCCTCCTCGGGCACAGGTGCGGTGCTGTGGCCGCCCATCCAACCGCATTGCTGGCCGTCCAGCCACCAGGCGTTCCCACTGCCGCGAGCCACGCCGCGCACCGACCCTGCTGCAGAAAACGAAGCATAGCCAGAGACCGACCGATACACAAAGCAAGCCGTCGCCTCGCCTCTTGTCCTTCCTGCCTTCCTTCCGCCCCCGCCCTTCTCACACCACCGCCTCTCCACTTTCGCCCCCCCCCCCTCCTTTTTTTTTTTTTTTTTTTTTTTTTGTTTTCTTCTTTCTTTCTTTCTTTCTTTCTTTCTTTGGCCCTCTCTCCTTCCCGCCATGGCGGTTACGGCACCGCCTGCAGCGGCAGATTTTTTGCGCCCACACGCCTACTCCTACCACCATTAACCTTGCCCTGCCCTGCCCATCAACGTCGCAGTCGAACCGACGCTTGCCAACACACTGCCCACGTTCCTTTCTCTTTTCGGCCTACGCCCATTACGCGCCGCCGCCACAGCACCTTCCCTTCCCACAACACACCGACGTCATCACACGCACCCAAAACAGGGGCCACGACCGTGTTCCTCGCCCACTCCCATCCCGCACGGTACGCACATTCCCAACTACTACCGCGCACCCTCCCTTTCCAATCTGTGTGTCTCTGTGTCTGTGTCCTGTCCGCGCGTGACGCCTCTCAACATCCGCCGTCCCCCGTCCCGTTTTCGCCCCCATGCCGTCGTCGCGCCGCCTCCTCCCCGTCCACCGCCGCCCCTGTCCGCCCCGCACCACACCATACACCGCTGCTTGTCCCGGCCGTTGCCACCAAAGGCGCCGACCGCAAACGCGACACGCCGCAGCCCCCGTGCGTCTCGCGCTCGCTTGCATCTCCGTGCCGACGCTGCCTCTCTTCCCACTCGCACTCGACCTCGACAACACAGTCTTTGGCTCCGCCACTGCGTGTTCCGGTGGTACGCACGCTGCAACACGTATGTATTCATTACCAGAGCGATGGCGAGGCATGACAGCATCTCTGTCTGACCAGAGAGTTCTTTATCGCTGCTAGTCGGCGCTTGGACCGCGCCAGACGACAGTAGTGGCACGCACCGGGTCGCCAGGAACAGTTGTTATATATATTGTAGCGCGAGTCGGGAGAGGTAGTAGTCGGTCGACAGTAGTAGCGGGTGGACGGTTGTACTGAGCGGGCGTCGGCGGCGTGCTCTGCTCGTCTCGCGACTCTGGTCACGGTTCGGGACGATGTATAGTATATTGTGTTATAATCAAAAAGGTGGTGTGACGCTGCATTGCGCAAATCTGATAACGTATGTTCATTGTACTTCTTTTGTTCAACAACAAAAGCCCCACTATTACTTTTTTTCTAAAGTAACTTTTGTCTCTTAACGAAAAACATTCACTTTTTAAAGACTACTTCCTATGGCATTTCCCTCCAAGGAGTGCAATTAATTACCAGCCAGCACTCATTCATTGCACACAGCTGTGTAAGGGGTATCTACAATTGAGGAGCGGATATAAATGCAATTTTTTTGTTTTTTTTTTGTGTGTGTGTTGTAACCTCCCAGCAAAATTTAAAATAATGGACAATGTTATTTACGGATGCTAATGGACATTGCGCTAATTGTAACCTCGCCCACAATGAGAGGTATTGAAAATGGCAACAAAAATGTGAAATTCGCAATCTGACTCAAATATAAAGTCTTCACACAACATTTACAAAAGTCCGTTCAGTGACAAGAAACTTCAATTAAACCGAAATATCGGTCTTTGGCCCTGTGCAAAACAATCAGAATTAAAGTCTTACCTCCGAATAAATGGATGTCACATTTCTGCTCTGGTTGTTGCGCAGCGCTTGGAGGAACTGCATTGCAAATAATAATATTCTCTTTTTTTGTGATTTTAGTGACATTTTTCTTCAAAGACGTGGAATGAAATGTGAAGTGCAACGAACTCTTTAGTTCAATAAAAAATTAAATGTTTGAAAAATGCTTTTGAAATAAAAATTATTATTGGGGAACTTGTTGGAGAATAATTACAATTTTTCATTATCTAATGATTATATTAATTAACAGTATACCTTATTCACCATCTTGACCAGTGTTGCCGACCGCCTACATCACACAACCGCACTCGGCTGCTACTACTGACCGACCGCTCTGCATGACGACTATTAGCGTACTGCACGCGACGACTACTGACAGAGTACAGCCCTCAACTACACAGAGCTACGGACTCGCAACGACTACTGACAGACTGACTGACTGAGAACCGCTCGCAACACTCGCGCAGTCCAGCGCAAACTCTCTGGTCACAGATGCTACAATGTCTCGCCATCGCTACTATGTTACATACGTGTTTCAGTGTCTTTTTCATTGGGGTAACGATCTTTGGCTCTTTTTATTCTGAATACAGGGCCAAAGGTCAACGCTGCTGCCCTTATACAATTTATCAGGTTTCATTATGTCTGTTGCAATGTTACATACGGTTCACTCTTTCATTAATATTATCGTTGGGTTTGTTTTGTAGGGACGTTAACATTCTGGCACATTTTTATTATCATCGGACTCTCTGCTATTTGTGCAGGGAGGTTATACCTGGGTCCATTTCCATTTCCATTTACATTTTAATATTGATAGACTTTTTGTTTTCTTTTTTGTTTCTTGTTGTTTTTTTTTTTTTGTTTTGTTTTTCCCGCTCTCACCACCACCGCCGCATCACGCCTTCCGTTTTCTTGGTTTCTTTTCTGTTCTTCAACATCACCGCGCCCCATTTCCACACCACAGCCATCAGCCTCCAAGACGGGCGGGCGCAGTGTGCCATTTCCGGCGCACAAGCACACCCGTACGGTACTCTCCTCGCCCCCACGCCACCAACAACACAGCGACCACGCGGCTTTCAGGCATGGCACGGCACGGCACGGCACCGGCGAAATGCGCCGCCCCCGCCCCTCCGCGCATCCGTCCGTCTCGCCACGTTCACTGACAGCCGCGTCTGCGGCTACACCACGACAACCACAACACAACACCGCTCCCCTCCCTGGCAACTCACATTGTTTTTCTCCTCCTCTTTTGCACAAACCACAACGCCGAGCACAGGCGCAAGCCACCCACACCGCGCCCCTCCCCGTCCCGTCTTTGGCCGCCGCTCCTCGTTTCCTCGTTTGCCCCCTCCCATCTCCCGAAATGCCATGCCAGCAGCGTTACGCATGCCCCTCCCCTGTCCACACAACACTACCGCCTAACGAACAGCCTTTTCCGGGCCACATGCAGGGCACGCCCACCTCCAAACACTGCCAATTCACGGACGCACACACACACTTTCCCGACACCTTTCTGTACGGAGGGTGCGTCATCTCGACCGTGACAGAGTGACGGCAACTATCGACGATCCATTTCCCCCCACTGGTAAAACATGTCCACTAACACCTACATACATCATTCAAGTACACAGACAATAGCATACACACAATGGGAGGGCACACGAACATGGACGGCACGGCACTGTCATACACTCTTCCTCAGAACCATATCAACAAACGTTACGTACATCCGGGAAAGCGAAAGCGAACGCGAAAGCGAAAGCAAAAGCAAAGGCAAAGCCCAATGCAGCCGTCAAAGGTAACGTTCACCACGGCAGACACTTGCAGCCGCGCCGCCGTTAAACGCATTTCAGTGCGGCTCCAATACGCCTCCGACACGGGAACGTTCCGTTGCTCTACGAATGCGTTTCCTCCCCTTTTTCCCTTCCTCTCTCTTTTGCCCCCCCTCCTTGCACTCTTGCCTCATTCCTCACGTTCTGCCCAGACATTCGACCGATCAAAGTCAACCTTTCGTTACCGTTCTCAGCGCGACGGTGTACAACAGTATGACGGGTGTGCCCAAGACTTCGGTTCAGTTGCGTGACGCCGGTCTATCGCGCCGATCGACAGTTACTCAGGGGGCGACGGATCGGACCACGTCACCGACACACAAAACACTTTCAAACAAACAAATACATACCGGATGGACACAGACAAACACGTGTACAGACATTCGCCAAACAAACGACCGCCGCCGCCGCCGTCGTCGTCTAGCGTGCATCTTGAATGACGACATCGGTGTGCGTGCGTCGTACGCAATCAGTCAGACACGGCTATCAAACATCAGAGTCGAATGGTACATCATCGTGCGTGTCGCCGTACACGTACAGTACAATACAACAACAAAACAATGCGTCTTAATGGCACGTTCATTTCAACGTCACTCACACACCTCCACGCTGCAGTTACGTCGCACCATTGTCAAACTCGGCGTACAGCAAAGGGAATAGTGGGCGGCAAAAAAAACCAAACAAAAACATTTCACATTTCACCCTCGCCATGTATGATGTGCAAAAAAACAAACCCGCAAACGGCCGTCGTTACGGTGACACAAAAGTCGCCGATCACACTGTCCCCCCTCGCAGACGGGTAACACACACACACACACACACACACACCAACAACACCAATGGGTCAAAAACCACGCCAACGAGGCGTGCCACCATTCCACGCCACGGCGACCAACCTCGTGGCCGTACCCCGCGCAACACGCTTTGACGCGCCCCCCCACCCACAATCAAAATGCACACATACATCACAGCCGTCCACACAAACAACAACAACAATTCC
This sequence comes from Schistocerca americana, assembly GCF_021461395.2. Taxonomy (NCBI): domain Eukaryota; kingdom Metazoa; phylum Arthropoda; class Insecta; order Orthoptera; family Acrididae; genus Schistocerca; species Schistocerca americana. Next base: position 74,194,236 of record NC_060126.1, on the reverse strand, counting down.
GCCCTTCCCGCAAAAGGCAAGTTGGTGGCCCTGAAAAGGGCCGTTTTGCCGCTCTCGCAACGGAGGAGCCTTCTCCATCCTTCCTTCCATTCCAGAGCCACCTCCTTACTTGGAGCTCGTGTACTTGGTCACCGCCTTCGTGCCCTCGCTCACGGCGTGCTTGGCCAGCTCGCCAGGCAGCAACAGCCGCACAGCGGTCTGGATCTCGCGGGACGTGATGGTCGAGCGCTTGTTGTAGTGCGCCAGGCGAGAAGCCTCGGCCGCAATGCGCTCGAAAATGTCGTTCACGAAGCTGTTCATGATGCTCATCGCCTTCGACGAGATGCCCGTGTCAGGGTGCACCTGCTTCAGCACCTTGTAGATGTAGATGGCATAGCTCTCCTTCCTCTTGCGCTTCTTCTTCTTGTCGCCCTTCGAAATGTTCTTCTGCGCCTTGCCAGCCTTCTTGGCGGCCTTCCCGCTAGTCTTGGGCGGCATCTCGAACCAACGTACGGCAGCAGCAACACCAGTAGCAAGCGCTCCGCTCTAGTCAGCGTCTCCCCACACAGTGGCACCCGCCGCCAGCCGCCGCCGCACCTTTACCAGCTCGCCCTGTTGCGGCCGCCGACCAATGGGGCGCGCGCGCAACCGGCCGCCGCACCCGAGCCCATAAAGCACCCCCACCCCGGCTGCGCCGGCACGCACTCCGCTGCTCGACTCGCTGCCGCTCGCACCGGTCGTTTTCGTTTCCGTTTCGTGTGCACCGTCGCTAGCCCATCGCCATGTCCGGACGCGGAAAGGGAGGCAAAGTCAAGGGCAAGTCAAAGTCCCGCTCAAGCAGGGCTGGGCTCCAGTTCCCGGTCGGCAGAATCCACCGCCTCCTGCGCAAGGGAAACTACGCAGAGCGCGTCGGCGCCGGGGCGCCCGTCTACCTCGCCGCCGTCATGGAGTACCTCGCGGCTGAGGTGCTCGAGCTGGCCGGAAACGCGGCCCGCGACAACAAGAAGACGCGCATCATCCCGCGCCACCTGCAGCTTGCCATCCGCAACGACGAGGAGCTCAACAAGCTCCTGTCGGGCGTCACCATCGCACAGGGTGGTGTCCTGCCCAACATCCAGGCCGTCCTGCTGCCAAAGAAGACCGAGAAGAAGGCCTAAAGGAGGCCAGGCAATCGCAGCGCCGCGTGCTCCCCTGCACGCAACGCGCTTTGCCGGCTCGGCCCACAACAATCGGCCCTTTTCAGGGCCACCACACACACCTACGTCCAAAGCAAAATTTCAGTCGTACTCGCCGCACCTTGTTTTGTTTTAACTTTGCACTGTCACAGCACAGCCGCCGCCGGCGCACGTCCGCCATCTTGTCGTCCACACAGCCCGTGTGGCCCAACACACACACACACACACACACACACACACACACACACATTTTGCACGGTCGCAGTCGCCTTCCAAACCGACAACGGCAGCAATAATGACCATTGTTAAAGGGAGGCGTGTCGACACACCGCCCTCCACTCCCGCGCGCAACGGCCGTCGACACGAACGAAACAGCTGATCCGGCCGCCTATGCCCACACGCCTTGCCTCGGAAACCCCAACGCCGCCGCAAACAAACACACAGAGACAAACCACGCAAGCAAATAATCACCGCCTCTCGCACAACAACACACAGCCCGCCATCTCCGTCGCGATCGATACAAAGACACACAATAACAAACACACAAACGAAGCAGCTCCACACACAGCCAGCCACATGACACGTTTCCTTTCCTTCTCCCCTCCCAGTCACATCACGTCGCTCAAACGGAAAGAAAGAAAGAAACAAACAAACAAACAACACAGCGCACACACGCAGCAACAACACAGACTCTTTCGCACTTTTCAACTTCCGAACAGTGTGGTGGCCCTGAAAAGGGCCGTTTTCTAGTCTCTCCCACCCACAAGCACGGCCGCGGGAAGGCCAGCGCCCGCTGCGACGCAGCCTAACCGCCGAAACCGTACAGGGTGCGCCCCTGCCTCTTCAGGGCGTACACCACGTCCATGGCCGTCACAGTCTTGCGCTTGGCGTGCTCAGTGTACGTCACCGCGTCGCGGATCACGTTCTCCAGGAACACCTTCAGCACCCCGCGGGTCTCCTCGTAGATCAGACCAGAGATGCGCTTCACGCCGCCCCTGCGAGCCAGGCGGCGGATGGCGGGCTTCGTGATGCCCTGGATGTTGTCGCGCAACACCTTGCGGTGCCGCTTGGCGCCACCCTTGCCGAGCCCCTTTCCTCCCTTGCCGCGGCCTGTCATCCTTCCTTCCTCGGGCAAAGCAAAACGTGCACAAACAGCAGCTGCAGCGGCTGGCGAGTCGGCTACGGTCTGCGCCCAGCGACTCCGACTCCGTTACTCATGTGCCTACCTGAGGCACGTGTGTGAGCAGGGTAAGCACTTGTGTGCTGTTCCTGCAGGACCTGAAAGAGATGTTTTGAAAAGACTTCCTAACTGTTGTTGGGGTCCTCTCGGTGTTTATCTCGTGGGTCCTGGTGTTGTTGGGGGAAGGGTTATTCCCGCAACAGGTCCGGCCAACGGGTAGTTGGTCGATGGTGTTGCTGCTGGCCCAAGCCCCGAATGAGCCGATTGCGGGATTGACCCGCTTTTTGGTAAAACTGACGTGCTAGGACTCGGAATCGGTCCCGCAACGTCAGGATACCCGTGTCTTCATGGAGAAAAGTGGTTGGGTAGAACCTGGGAAGGCCCAGCGCAAGCTTCAGCGCCTTGTTTTGGACGCATTGTAGCGATCGTATCGAGGAGTCGGCGGCATTGCCCCACACCACGGCCGCGTACTCTAACACTGGACGTACCAGTGTCAGATACAGCGTGATGCCGTGACGGGAGGGCAATGTGGACTCCGGGTTTAACAAGGGATAGAGTGCACGAAGCCGCCCTATTGCCTTGTTTCGGATCCACTGGATGTGTGGGGCCCAGGTGAGCCGCTGGTCTAGTCTCACTCCGAGGTAGGTAGCTGTTTTTGACCACGGGATGGGGCCTCCCGCGATGTGTAGGGCTTCTAGGTTTGGCGGCACTCTGCGCTTCGTGAACGCCACCGCCTGGCTCTTGCCAGCGTTAAATTTAAGGCGCCACATGGTGGCCCAAGCACCGAGCGCTTCACATCCTTGCTGGAGGCGACGCCCCATGGTATGCGCGTTCATGCTCCGGGTGAACAGAGCAGTGTCGTCCGCATAGAGGGCCAACTCTACTCCGTTCACTCGCGGAGCGTCGGCGGTGAAGAGCGAGTAGAGTATGGGGCCTAGTACCGATCCCTGCGGTACGCCGGCACGTATGGGTCTGTTTGTGGACCTTCCCTGTTCTGCCCTGACGTGGAAAGTCCTGCCAGATAAGTAGGACCTGAGAAGCACTCCGTGCGACGTCGGTACCCCGAGTACAAACAACTTGTAGACGAGGCCGTCGTGCCACACGGAGTCGAAGGCGCGTGAGACGTCCAGGAATACCGCCCCAAGGTATTCCCTCGTCTCCAGCGCCCTCATAGCTGGTTCCACGAGGCGGAGCAGCTGGTGGGTCGTGGAGTGACCTCCACGAAAACCAAACTGTTCGTCTGGCAGTATGTCTTCCTGGTCCACGTGTTGCAGAAGTCGCCGCACGTAAAGTCTCTCGAAAACCTTCGAGAGACTTGGGAGGAGGCTGATGGGTCTGTAGCTGGATGGCGACCGGGGGTCCTTGTCTTGCTTCGGGATGGCCACCACCTCGGCATGTTTCCACACCGAAGGGTAGACACCCGAGGCCAGGATTTCGTTAAAGACTGTGGCCAGGTATTGCTCGTACTCCTGAGGAAGATTCCTAAGGAGTGAGTTCGGGATGCCGTCGATGCCGCCTGCCCTCCGGGCGTTGAGCGATCGGAGTTGCAATGCGACTTCTTCGGCGGTGATGGGGTCTATGCTGTCACCCTCCTCTCGTGCGTCGAGGAAGACTGGGAGACGTTCTTCCACTAGACGGACGTGGGCCACGTCGATGTCTTCTACCACGGGTCGGAAGTTTGCCTCAAAGGTGTCCGCTAGGACACTTGCCTTGGCGTCCGGCTCGCAGTAGTGGTCCTGACCGAGTTGCAGGGGAGGAATGCGCTGCCTGCGGCGCAGAAAACCTCTCACGACTCGCCATGCACTGCCGTCATCTGGGTCAAGGGACTCGACAAGGTCGGCCCATGCTTGGTTGCGGTGTTCGCGGACGGCCGCAGTGATGGCACGACGCATGCGGTTTACGCGGCGTTTCGTTTCCGGCTGTCGCGTTATTTGCCACTCACGGAAGAGATGGTTTTTCGCAGCTATGAGCTCCCGTATTGCTTGCGGGAGGCGTCGCGACCTGTCTTGCGGCTGACGTGTGCGACCAGGTGTGGCAGTCTCTGCCGCTCGCAGGTGCGCCTGATTTAGGGAGGTGATGGCGGCTTCCGCCCCCACCTCCTCCGGATCAGGGGCATCTGTGAGGTACTCCCGTACCTCGGTTTGGAAGTGCTCGACGTTGATATTTTTGAAGGATGGACGACCGGCCCGCACCGCCGCGCCGACGACGTCTATGTCGAAGATCACCGGCAAGTGATCTGATGACAAAGCCGTCCTCGTCTCGGCAGTCGTAAACCTATCGACCCCCCTCAGTATAGCAACGTCGAGAACGTCAGGTTGTCCGCGCACTGGGATGTGGGTTGGGTCGTAGGGCCCTAGAATGATGGCGCCGTGTCTGAGGGCGGCGCGTTCAAGTCGGCGCCCGCTGACATTTGTGAGGCGGGAGTTCCAGTGGGCGGACTTTGCGTTAAAGTCCCCCCCGATGAACAGCCTCCCCCCATGTCCAGTAGGGTGTCGAAATCGGCCTCTTGCAGAACACCCCGCGGCGGCCGGTATGCCGCCACGAAGGTGATCTTGCCGACAGACGTGTTGACGGTCACGCCGGTGGCTTCAACGTGCTCGAGTTGTGGCAGTTGCACCGGGTAGTGCCGCAAGGACGACCTAACATACGCCGCCGTTCCGCCGCCGTGGGTCGGCCGGTCGGTGCGGTAGCAGCTGTAGTTTGCGACCCTGACGTGCACACCGGGTTTTAGGAATGTTTCACAGACGAGGCAGATGTCTACTGCCTCGCTGTATAGAAATTCCCTAAATTCACCCTGCTGCGGTATAAGACTGTTTGCGTTAAAAACGCAAATAGTCAGGCCATGGGTATGGTCGTTATCCATGACTGGGTGGCTGGGCGATGGCCTGGAGGGTCGTCGCAGCTGCGGAGACTAGACTGGGTAGTTGTGTCATGATTCTGTTTAATGTTTGCAGTAGCGTCTGCAGATCATCACTGATAGCGCTCGCGGCCGCGGGGGCGGGTGGCGCTGGGGCTGTACTGGGCTGGCACTGTTTTGCGACGGGTGTCTGCGCAGCAGGGGCAGCCTGTCCATTTTCGGCGCGGGTCGGGGGGGGCGGTGGGAGTAGCCCAGCAGCACTGGGTTCCGGCTGTGTGTTGGTAGGTGGTTGCAGGTTGCGGGCGGGTAGGCGGCGTTCACCGCGAGGCGGGGCCTGCTGTTCAGCAGCCCGTCTCCCGGCAACGGACGCAAAACTGACTCCTGGCTGCACTTTTTTGGCAGCCTTGCCACGCTTGCGGGATTTGAATGCGTTACAGCCCCTGTAGCTAGCAACATGCGGCTCACTGCAGTTGCAGCATTTGGGCTGTTCGTCGCGCTTTTTTGCGCAGTCACGGCTTTGGTGTGCACCTGCACACTTTACGCAACGCGCGGGCATGGTGCAGTTGTGTGCAACATGGTCTAGGCCTTGGCAGGAGTAACACTGGAGCCTCTTGCCTTTGGCCTTGAGTAGTTCGACTGAAACGTCGATGTCCGCAATTTTGTCGAGTTGGAAGATTTTCCTGTTGTCCTCGTTGTCCACTAGGACGACAAGGAACAACGGCATCTTTTTGTGCGTACGCGGCGATGTCATTAATTCTACCGTGCGCGCGGAAAAACCCGACTCCGCGAGTTGTTGTTTAAGGTGGGTAGGGTCCATCTTGATTGGCAGGTGACGTATAACCACCTTTAGTAGCTTCAGGGACTCGGTGTTGTGGGTATAGCAATGGAGTCCCTGATCCCTAACGAGATCCATGAGCTTTTTGTGCTCGTCTATGGATGTTGGGAGGACCTTGTAGACGTTATTCGATTGGACTTTGAACGACTTTACTTCCACCACTTCTTTAATCATGCGGCGGAGGTCCATGAACTCGTCGTCCCACGTCACGATTACTGGAGGGGGGCGTGTCTGTTTACGTGCTGGGGCGGCGGGTTCCGCTTCCATGACAACTTCGGTTGCCTCTGCGAACCGATTTGATGTGGCTGGCGGTGGGGCGAGCACCTTCTCAAGCCTTTTGGGCTTGGCAGTGTGCCGCCGGTTTGGTACGGTAAAACCGTCTTCCTCGGCTGTAGGGGGCGCTGTGGGTGCGTCTGCAGCAGCAGCCTTCTTTTTTGTTTGGCGCCCTTCAGGCGCGGTTGCTGCAGTTTGTTCCTCGGAGTCGGAGGTGGCTGGTCGTTTCCGTGATGCCTGTTGCGCATCCATCGGCATTTCTGCCGATAGAAGTGTCCCCAGGTTGGCTTCAGGAATTTCTAGTAGAACTGGCGTTGTTGGGTGCCGTGTTGGGTTTGGGTGGTCGCTGTCAGTCAGTCCCTGCACGGCGAGGACTGGCGCACTAGCGGCTTCTTCACTGGAATTGTCCGTTGGGGCGATCAGCAGAGCACTGGCTTCTTGAGTAGCCACGTCTGGTGACGCAACACCACTCGGGGCCGCCTCCGCCGGGGCAGCAGCGTCTTGGGTTGCTACACCCGGCAGGACTCCCGGCGGAACAATCACCTCTTCTAAGGCCGAGCGCGGCAGTCCACTCAGCAGATAGGAAGCCTCTGTTGGCGGCAGCTGTGCCAGGGCGGCGCTTAATTCGTGGCGCACGAAAAGTTTGTACGCCTTTTCCGCGGCCTCTTTTTCTGCGGGTGTTGTTGGCTTTGCTGCGCGATTCATAATCACGAACAGCTCAACTGCAGAGATGGGGTGGTAGCCTGAGGGGGCGCAAGAAGCGCCGACCGTGGACGCGGTATCGCTGTAGGCGGGTGGTGTGGCGGATGCTGCCGCCGACAGAGTGCGATCTGTCGGGACAACATCCTCTTTGGCGGTTAGGCAGCTATTATTTGGGTCCATGGGGCACCTGTAATTGAGAAAGAAAAGATGTAGGTATCTAACTCTAGTGATCGCGGACTGGTCCCACGTGAAGGGGGTCCTGGATCACAGCGTGCCCTATCGTTCCCTAGGCGTGACGCAAATCGATTCCTGAATCGATTTGTGCCACAGCCAGTAGCAGATAACACGACAATTTTGCCGCTAACAAACCCGCGTGCGAGTAGTCAGCAGGAGAGACAAGCTTTTGCTTTTGCCACGCGGGCGCCGTTGACCAACGCACCTTAACAAAGGCGCGCAGACAAAGACGCGCGAGAACAATAGCGCGAGCGAGACAATAGCAGCTGCGGTGAGCCAGAGCGTCCTCTCGCTACGGCGGCTCAGCGCAGTCTCTCTCTCTTCTCCTTCTCTGCGCCCAGCGCGCCCGCCGCCCCCCTATATAGACTCTGGCCCGCCCTCCCCCCACCACGCGCAACCGAGGGCATATAAGCGCAGCACGGAGGCGCGCGGGCCCGTTGTCAAGGCAGCACCGGACGCCGCGCCGCACCTAACCTCCACGCACGCCGCTCCGCTACCGCTACCGCTACCGCCATGGCCCGCACAAAGCAAACGGCCCGCAAGTCCACCGGCGGAAAGGCGCCGCGCAAACAGCTCGCCACCAAGGCGGCGAGGAAGAGCGCGCCCGCCACCGGAGGCGTCAAGAAGCCCCACCGCTACAGGCCGGGCACCGTCGCCCTGCGAGAAATCAGGCGCTACCAGAAGAGCACAGAGCTGCTCATCCGCAAGCTGCCATTCCAGCGCCTAGTGCGCGAGATCGCCCAGGACTTCAAGACCGACCTGCGCTTCCAGAGCTCCGCAGTCATGGCCCTGCAGGAGGCCAGCGAGGCCTACCTCGTCGGCCTCTTCGAAGACACCAACCTGTGCGCAATCCACGCCAAGCGCGTCACCATCATGCCCAAGGACATCCAGCTCGCGCGCCGCATCCGCGGCGAGCGCGCCTAAACCGCGCCGCGGCACCGCACCGCACAAACAAAAACGGCCCTTTTCAGGGCCACTAACATCTCTCCGTCGCGAGCAAACTTTGTCGGTCGCCTGCCTCTCGCCCCGCAACCCAAAAACAAAAACCACCACTTCCCGTCCGTCCGCCACACCCGCTCACTCTGCCTGCCTGCTAGCAGCGCGCAACAATCACACATCATCCCTCCCCGGCGCTCAAAGCGCACAATACCCAACGGCCGACGTCACACCGCACGGGTGGCTGGCCGGCCGCCGCTTTCGTTTCGAAAACAAAACAACCCGCACTCCACTCCGACGGCCAACGGCCAGGCAGGCGCGCTCGCTCGCTCTACACGCCACCGAAATCCCCGCCGACTCCTTCCGCATCTCAACGTGCCCCCCGTTGCAAAACATAACACACACACACACACACACACACACACACACACACACACACACACAAAGGAACAAAACAAAACAAAGACCAGACACGACTCGACAAGACAGACATCCGAGAAGAACGAACGCAGGCAAGCCAACCAACGTATTCAAACAAAACAACGTGACAGAAAACCAACCGTCGGCCGCCGCCACAAACACGGCGACAATCAACCACGACAACAACAACAACAACAACAACAACAACACCGCTTACCGCTACCGCCGCCCACACCCGCCACCGACCCCCGCAATCCAACCACCACGGCACGCAAACAGCATCCCCACGGGCATACAGAAACGCCAGACAGACACCCACACCAAACGCAACACGACAATCAAAACCTTCCCCGACGTGCTTTGATGGCCCTGAGAAGGGCCGTTTTGGGCCGCGCGTCTCTTGCGCGCCACTAGACGACGACGGGGGGTGGGGACGACGGAGTCAAGCGCCAAACCCTTCCATTCCCATCTCTTTCTCCTCTACTCTACTTCTTCTTCTTGGGCGAAGCCTTCGCCTTAGACGGCGTCGTCGCCTTCTTCGGGCGCGGCGCCTTCGGCTTCTTCGTCGGAACCTTGGCGGCCTTCTTCGCCTTCGACGGCGACTTGGCCTTGGCCGGCTTGGCCGCAGCCGCCTTCTTCGCACCCGCGGGAGCGGCCGACGCCGCAGACGCCTTCTTGGCGGCGCCCGCCTTCCGACCGGTCGCCGCCTTCACGCCACCAGCCTTCTTTGCGCCGGCCGCACGGGCGCCCTTCTTCTCCTTGCTGGCCGGAGCGGCGCGCTTCTTCTTGGCACCGCCGGCACGAGCCTTGCCGCCCTCGGCCGCCCCCCCGCCGCCGGCGCCGGCAAGCTTGAACGAGCCGGACGCGCCCTTCCCCTTCGTCTGCACCAGCTCGCCCGCCACGACGGCCGACTTGAGGTACTTCTTGATAAACGGCGCCAGCTTCTCCGCGTCCAGCTTGTAGTGCGCGGCTATGTACTTCTTGATCGCCTGCAGCGACGACCCGCCGCGCTCCTTCAGACTCTTGATGGCGGCCGTCACCATCTCAGAGGTGCGCGGGTGCGCAGGCTTGGCGCGCGGCTTCTTCGCAGACGACGCAGACTTGGCCTTCTTCGTAGTGCCGGTGGCGGCGGGTGCCGCAGCAGTCTCGTTCGTAGCCGCCTGATCTGCCATTTCGACGACGCGCGTAACACACAGCGAGAGCGAGCGGGACGGCAGGCACGCAAGCACAGCACAGCAGCAGAGCAGAGAATCACAAGGCCCAGCCAGTGTCGCGGGCGGGCGCGGACGGCCGAGAGAGCGGCCGCCACTCTGCGCGCCGCCGCGCCGCGCCTCCCGCGCTTGCTACCGCCCAACGTCCGACAGCCTGTGCGGAGCAGCCCCAAACCTGCGCCACAACCGCCCGCGCCTTTCAAACCACCGAGGATGGGGCTACACACAGCCACACCACAGTCGCCAACCAGTCGCCACGGCAGCGCCGCAAACCACGGCCAAACTGCAGCTACCGCGCGCTACAGCCTGGGTCGGCCCGCCGAGAATCGCCGCCCCCGCCCAAATGCCGCCCCCACAGCCCCAGCCGACGACCCGCCACAATGGCCAAACCTTCGGCAAAACTCCCACACCGTCGCCGCGGCAGCCCGGCCAGCGCGGCCGGCGCCACAGCCACACAAGCCGAGGCGTGCGGCGATGACGGCCGTGCAAACGCGCCTCCGCCGCCCCATCGCCTTCCGTCGCCCTCCCGCCGTTTCCCGATCGGCCCGCAGCCGTCGGGCCACATCGCGCGCCGTCCTCCTCCTCTCGCCCGCCAACATTCACAGCCGTTTCTCAACAATTGCCCGCCGCAAACGGACGCCGCCTGCGCAACAGGCGCCGCCGCCCCTCGCCGCTTCCGACCCAACCCCTCGACCGAGGCAAACCGCAATCCGAATCTACAGACCAACCCAATCTGCCGTCAAGCACACACGACAGCCGACCTTACACGTTACGCGTTACACATTACGTTTACACGTCTACGTTAGGTTAGGTTAGGTGGACGTGGGTTAGGTTAAGGGGACTTGGGTTAGGTTAAGCGTCAAACTTAGGTTAAGCATTCAAACACGTCAGGCGTCAGAGGTTAGGTTAGGTTGGGTTAGGTTAGGTTAGGTTAGGTTAGGTTAGGTTAGGTTAGGTTAGGTTAGGTTACACGTTAGGTTAAGGGGTCAGTGCTAGGTTAAGAAGCGTCAAACGTAGGTTAAAAAAGCGTTCAAACGTGAGGCGTGAGCCGGACAGCTTACCTTACGTAGACGTTAGGGGCTCACAGGCTGAGCTCACCTCGCCACACCACAGGTTAGGTTCGGTTCGGTTCGGTTCGGTTCGCTCGGCTCAGCGTAAAGCGCCGAGGTCAGGGTTACGTTCGTTCACCTTCGGGCGCCACACTTTCGGTTGAAAGGTCGCGACGGGACGACGTCGGCAGGCACGCCGCAAACGAACAAAAACGTACAGACGACGTCGGAAACCGCCGACAGACGGGGGAGCAGCACGACCACGACCAGACACCGAGCGCGAACGAGACACACGCGAACCACCCCCACCGGCCAAAGGGCACCACACAACAACCCAGAGCACCACGTGTCGACACCAGAGCAACCCGCCGCTCACGCGACATGGCTGGCACCGAAGGGCAACCGCCCGCAACTGCGCTTTCCGCGCCGGCCCGGATGCACGTCGTGCTACAACAACACCACTACCGTACACAGCCGCTGTTCACAACATCACTATCAATGGCGCGCCCGCGGCTCGCCGCCGTCGCAGTCGCAGCCCCAACGCCAGCACTTTTGCACCACCATTCACACGCACCGCAACACAGCTCGCCGACACAGCCGAACAAAACAAACACCACACAACAACAGCAACAGCAACAACGCCGCCGCCTCTACTTGTGCCGGCGACCCACCCCGCCGATGGCGCACCTTTCGCCAGCCGGCAATCGACACACACGCACCCACCCACCGGGGCCCAGTGCAAAAAAAAAAAAAAAAACCACACAAAAACAAAAAAACCAAACAACACAAACGACACGGGAAGCGCACACCGCCACTTCGCGCGCACGCCACCAACCAGTCGTCGTCTCAAAATAACAAACACAAACAAAATAAACTAACAACTAGGGCAACACAAAACAAAAACGCCTCGCACGAACCGCCCACAAAAAGGACAAGCACACGCACAGCCTCTGCTGACGACCACGACGCAGCGGCACGCTGCTCCTGTCCCGCGCCCCGCGCCCCACTCGATTCACAACTCACGCGACACCGTCAACGACGGGCTCGCTTCCCGCAACCTACCACCTTTCCGCCACGACGCACAGCCCCAGCCCCACCCGACGACGCCCGTGGCAACGACTGCACTTTCACCACCGCCTCCCCCTTCCCCCCCAAAACACACACACACACACAGCCAGCCAAAAACGCACTCGCGACCCACACATGCACGTGCATCGGCACACGCCAACCAGTCAACGTCGACAACCACACGCAAGGCTCGAAACGAAACCGGCGTCCTTCCACGTTGCCATCAAGCTACGCGACACAAGACACAAGGAACCAACACAACAGCCGGCCCCACTAATTCCCACTCTCACGCCGCAAAAAGCACACCGAAACCGCCAAACGCACGCACATTCCCCTTCGCACTGACACCACCGACCGGCTCGCTACCACACACCTCTCGGCAGCCGTTTCACGCCAATTCGCCACACCGCCCACACAGTCGACAAGCGCCCGCCCTGTACGGCACACGCAACGACGCAGCGCAGCAAAGGGCGCCCGCAACACATACCTCTCCGCCGCCCGACGCGCCAACCGCCACACCACACCGCCAGCCACTCGCAAATTGTGCACTGCCACCAGCCACACGTCCAACACGCCGCGCCGCCTCCGGCCACCCGCCAGGGGGCGCTCACGTCCGCGACAACAGCGCGGCCCGCCGGGCCGGGCCGGGCCGAACCGAACCGAGCCGCCGCTGCTCTGCACTCGGCACGGCCACACCCTGCTGCAGACCGGGCTCGTCCCTCTGTACGCGTCTGCCTGCGCATCAACACAACACGACCTTTTTTTTTTTTTTTTTTCTCTCTACCGCCATCCCTCCTTCTCGCGTTTTACTCGTTGTTGCAGCAGCGGCGCACACCTACACATCCACAGCCCCAGCCGAGCCGGCCTCACCTCAGGGCCCGCCGCCAGCGTCTCCTCCTCGGGCACAGGTGCGGTGCTGTGGCCGCCCATCCAACCGCATTGCTGGCCGTCCAGCCACCAGGCGTTCCCACTGCCGCGAGCCACGCCGCGCACCGACCCTGCTGCAGAAAACGAAGCATAGCCAGAGACCGACCGATACACAAAGCAAGCCGTCGCCTCGCCTCTTGTCCTTCCTGCCTTCCTTCCGCCCCCGCCCTTCTCACACCACCGCCTCTCCACTTTCGCCTCCCCCCCCCCCCTCCTTTTTTTTTTTTTTTTTTTTGTTTTCTTCTTTCTTTCTTTCTTTCTTTCTTTCTTTGGCCCTCTCTCCTTCCCGCCATGGCGGTTACGGCACCGCCTGCAGCGGCAGATTTTTTGCGCCCACACGCCTACTCCTACCACCATTAACCTTGCCCTGCCCTGCCCATCAACGTCGCAGTCGAACCGACGCTTGCCAACACACTGCCCACGTTCCTTTCTCTTTTCGGCCTACGCCCATTACGCGCCGCCGCCACAGCACCTTCCCTTCCCACAACACACCGACGTCATCACACGCACCCAAAACAGGGGCCACGACCGTGTTCCTCGCCCACTCCCATCCCGCACGGTACGCACATTCCCAACTACTACCGCGCACCCTCCCTTTCCAATCTGTGTGTCTCTGTGTCTGTGTCCTGTCCGCGCGTGACGCCTCTCAACATCCGCCGTCCCCCGTCCCGTTTTCGCCCCCATGCCGTCGTCGCGCCGCCTCCTCCCCGTCCACCGCCGCCCCTGTCCGCCCCGCACCACACCATACACCGCTGCTTGTCCCGGCCGTTGCCACCAAAGGCGCCGACCGCAAACGCGCCACGCCGCAGCCCCCGTGCGTCTCGCGCTCGCTTGCATCTCCGTGCCGACGCTGCCTCTCTTCCCACTCGCACTCGACCTCGACAACACAGTCTTTGGCTCCGCCACTGCGTGTTCCGGTGGTACGCACGCTGCAACACGTATGTATTCATTACCAGAGCGATGGCGAGGCATGACAGCATCTCTGTCTGACCAGAGAGTTCTTTATCGCTGCTAGTCGGCGCTTGGACCGCGCCAGACGACAGTAGTGGCACGCACCGGGTCGCCAGGAACAGTTGTTATATATATTGTAGCGCGAGTCGGGAGAGGTAGTAGTCGGTCGACAGTAGTAGCGGGTGGACGGTTGTACTGAGCGGGCGTCGGCGGCGTGCTCTGCTCGTCTCGCGACTCTGGTCACGGTTCGGGACGATGTATAGTATATTGTGTTATAATCAAAAAGGTGGTGTGACGCTGCATTGCGCAAATCTGATAACGTATGTTCATTGTACTTCTTTTGTTCAACAACAAAAGCCCCACTATTACTTTTTTTCTAAAGTAACTTTTGTCTCTTAACGAAAAACATTCACTTTTTAAAGACTACTTCCTATGGCATTTCCCTCCAAGGAGTGCAATTAATTACCAGCCAGCACTCATTCATTGCACACAGCTGTGTAAGGGGTATCTACAATTGAGGAGCGGATATAAATGCAATTTTTTTGTTTTTTTTTTTTGTGTGTGTGTTGTAACCTCCCAGCAAAATTTAAAATAATGGACAATGTTATTTACGGATGCTAATGGACATTGCGCTAATTGTAACCTCGCCCACAATGAGAGGTATTGAAAATGGCAACAAAAATGTGAAATTCGCAATCTGACTCAAATATAAAGTCTTCACACAACATTTACAAAAGTCCGTTCAGTGACAAGAAACTTCAATTAAACCGAAATATCGGTCTTTGGCCCTGTGCAAAACAATCAGAATTAAAGTCTTACCTCCGAATAAATGGATGTCACATTTCTGCTCTGGTTGTTGCGCAGCGCTTGGAGGAACTGCATTGCAAATAATAATATTCTCTTTTTTTGTGATTTTAGTGACATTTTTCTTCAAAGACGTGGAATGAAATGTGAAGTGCAACGAACTCTTTAGTTCAATAAAAAATTAAATGTTTGAAAAATGCTTTTGAAATAAAAATTATTATTGGGGAACTTGTTGGAGAATAATTACAATTTTTCATTATCTAATGATTATATTAATTAACAGTATACCTTATTCACCATCTTGACCAGTGTTGCCGACCGCCTACATCACACAACCGCACTCGGCTGCTACTACTGACCGACCGCTCTGCATGACGACTATTAGCGTACTGCACGCGACGACTACTGACAGAGTACAGCCCTCAACTACACAGAGCTACGGACTCGCAACGACTACTGACAGACTGACTGACTGAGAACCGCTCGCAACACTCGCGCAGTCCAGCGCAAACTCTCTGGTCACAGATGCTACAATGTCTCGCCATCGCTACTATGTTACATACGTGTTTCAGTGTCTTTTTCATTGGGGTAACGATCTTTGGCTCTTTTTATTCTGAATACAGGGCCAAAGGTCAACGCTGCTGCCCTTATACAATTTATCAGGTTTCATTATGTCTGTTGCAATGTTACATACGGTTCACTCTTTCATTAATATTATCGTTGGGTTTGTTTTGTAGGGACGTTAACATTCTGGCACATTTTTATTATCATCGGACTCTCTGCTATTTGTGCAGGGAGGTTATACCTGGGTCCATTTCCATTTCCATTTACATTTTAATATTGATAGACTTTTTGTTTTCTTTTTTGTTTCTTGTTGTTTTTTTTTTTTTTTGTTTTGTTTTTCCCGCTCTCACCACCACCGCCGCATCACGCCTTCCGTTTTCTTGGTTTCTTTTCTGTTCTTCAACATCACCGCGCCCCATTTCCACACCACAGCCATCAGCCTCCAAGACGGGCGGGCGCAGTGTGCCATTTCCGGCGCACAAGCACACCCGTACGGTACTCTCCTCGCCCCCACGCCACCAACAACACAGCGACCACGCGGCTTTCAGGCATGGCACGGCACGGCACGGCACCGGCGAAATGCGCCGCCCCCGCCCCTCCGCGCATCCGTCCGTCTCGCCACGTTCACTGACAGCCGCGTCTGCGGCTACACCACGACAACCACAACACAACACCGCTCCCCTCCCTGGCAACTCACATTGTTTTTCTCCTCCTCTTTTGCACAAACCACAACGCCGAGCACAGGCGCAAGCCACCCACACCGCGCCCCTCCCCGTCCCGTCTTTGGCCGCCGCTCCTCGTTTCCTCGTTTGCCCCCTCCCATCTCCCGAAATGCCATGCCAGCAGCGTTACGCATGCCCCTCCCCTGTCCACACAACACTACCGCCTAACGAACAGCCTTTTCCGGGCCACATGCAGGGCACGCCCACCTCCAAACACTGCCAATTCACGGACGCACACACACACTTTCCCGACACCTTTCTGTACGGAGGGTGCGTCATCTCGACCGTGACAGAGTGACGGCAACTATCGACGATCCATTTCCCCCCACTGGTAAAACATGTCCACTAACACCTACATACATCATTCAAGTACACAGACAATAGCATACACACAATGGGAGGGCACACGAACATGGACGGCACGGCACTGTCATACACTCTTCCTCAGAACCATATCAACAAACGTTACGTACATCCGGGAAAGCGAAAGCGAACGCGAAAGCGAAAGCAAAAGCAAAGGCAAAGCCCAATGCAGCCGTCAAAGGTAACGTTCACCACGGCAGACACTTGCAGCCGCGCCGCCGTTAAACGCATTTCAGTGCGGCTCCAATACGCCTCCGACACGGGAACGTTCCGTTGCTCTACGAATGCGTTTCCTCCCCTTTTTCCCTTCCTCTCTCTTTTGCCCCCCCTCCTTGCACTCTTGCCTCATTCCTCACGTTCTGCCCAGACATTCGACCGATCAAAGTCAACCTTTCGTTACCGTTCTCAGCGCGACGGTGTACAACAGTATGACGGGTGTGCCCAAGACTTCGGTTCAGTTGCGTGACGCCGGTCTATCGCGCCGATCGACAGTTACTCAGGGGGCGACGGATCGGACCACGTCACCGACACACAAAACACTTTCAAACAAACAAATACATACCGGATGGACACAGCAAACACGTGTACAGACATTCGCCAAACAAACGACCGCCGCCGCCGCCGTCGTCGTCTAGCGTGCATCTTGAATGACGACATCGGTGTGCGTGCGTCGTACGCAATCAGTCAGACACGGCTATCAAACATCAGAGTCGAATGGTACATCATCGTGCGTGTCGCCGTACACGTACAGTACAATACAACAACAAAACAATGCGTCTTAATGGCACGTTCATTTCAACGTCACTCACACACCTCCACGCTGCAGTTACGTCGCACCATTGTCAAACTCGGCGTACAGCAAAGGGAATAGTGGGCGGCAAAAAAAACCAAACAAAAACATTTCACATTTCACCCTCGCCATGTATGATGTGCAAAAAAACAAACCCGCAAACGGCCGTCGTTACGGTGACACAAAAGTCGCCGATCACACTGTCCCCCCTCGCAGACGGGTAACACACACACACACACACACACACACACCAACAACACCAATGGGTCAAAAACCACGCCAACGAGGCGTGCCACCATTCCACGCCACGGCGACCAACCTCGTGGCCGTACCCCGCGCAACACGCTTTGACGCGCCCCCCCACCCACAATCAAAATGCACACATACATCACAGCCGTCCACACAAACAACAACAACAATTCCGCCCTTCCCGCAAAAGGCAAGTTGGTGGCCCTGAAAAGGGCCGTTTTGCCGCTCTCGCAACGGAGGAGCCTTCTCCATCCTTCCTTCCATTCCAGAGCCACCTCCTTACTTGGAGCTCGTGTACTTGGTCACCGCCTTCGTGCCCTCGCTCACGGCGTGCTTGGCCAGCTCGCCAGGCAGCAACAGCCGCACAGCGGTCTGGATCTCGCGGGACGTGATGGTCGAGCGCTTGTTGTAGTGCGCCAGGCGAGAAGCCTCGGCCGCAATGCGCTCGAAAATGTCGTTCACGAAGCTGTTCATGATGCTCATCGCCTTCGACGAGATGCCCGTGTCAGGGTGCACCTGCTTCAGCACCTTGTAGATGTAGATGGCATAGCTCTCCTTCCTCTTGCGCTTCTTCTTCTTGTCGCCCTTCGAAATGTTCTTCTGCGCCTTGCCAGCCTTCTTGGCGGCCTTCCCGCTAGTCTTGGGCGGCATCTCGAACCAACGTACGGCAGCAGCAACACCAGTAGCAAGCGCTCCGCTCTAGTCAGCGTCTCCCCACACAGTGGCACCCGCCGCCAGCCGCCGCCGCACCTTTACCAGCTCGCCCTGTTGCGGCCGCCGACCAATGGGGCGCGCGCGCAACCGGCCGCCGCACCCGAGCCCATAAAGCACCCCCACCCCGGCTGCGCCGGCACGCACTCCGCTGCTCGACTCGCTGCCGCTCGCACCGGTCGTTTTCGTTTCCGTTTCGTGTGCACCGTCGCTAGCCCATCGCCATGTCCGGACGCGGAAAGGGAGGCAAAGTCAAGGGCAAGTCAAAGTCCCGCTCAAGCAGGGCTGGGCTCCAGTTCCCGGTCGGCAGAATCCACCGCCTCCTGCGCAAGGGAAACTACGCAGAGCGCGTCGGCGCCGGGGCGCCCGTCTACCTCGCCGCCGTCATGGAGTACCTCGCGGCTGAGGTGCTCGAGCTGGCCGGAAACGCGGCCCGCGACAACAAGAAGACGCGCATCATCCCGCGCCACCTGCAGCTTGCCATCCGCAACGACGAGGAGCTCAACAAGCTCCTGTCGGGCGTCACCATCGCACAGGGTGGTGTCCTGCCCAACATCCAGGCCGTCCTGCTGCCAAAGAAGACCGAGAAGAAGGCCTAAAGGAGGCCAGGCAATCGCAGCGCCGCGTGCTCCCCTGCACGCAACGCGCTTTGCCGGCTCGGCCCACAACAATCGGCCCTTTTCAGGGCCACCACACACACCTACGTCCAAAGCAAAATTTCAGTCGTCCTCGCCGCACCTTGTTTTGTTTTAACTTTGCACTGTCACAGCACAGCCGCCGCCGGCGCACGTCCGCCATCTTGTCGTCCACACAGCCCGTGTGGCCCAACACACACACACACACACACACACACACACACACACACACTTTTGCACGGTCGCAGTCGCCTTCCAAACCGACAACGGCAGCAATAATGACCATTGTTAAAGGGAGGCGTGTCGACACACCGCCCTCCACTCCCGCGCGCAACGGCCGTCGACACGAACGAAACAGCTGATCCGGCCGCCTATGCCCACACGCCTTGCCTCGGAAACCCCAACGCCGCCGCAAACAAACACACAGAGACAAACCACGCAAGCAAATAATCACCGCCTCTCGCACAACAACACACAGCCCGCCATCTCCGTCGCGATCGATACAAAGACACACAATAACAAACACACAAACGAAGCAGCTCCACACACAGCCAGCCACATGACACGTTTCCTTTCCTTCTCCCCTCCCAGTCACATCACGTCGCTCAAACGGAAAGAAAGAAAGAAACAAACAAACAAACAACACAGCGCACACACGCAGCAACAACACAGACTCTTTCGCACTTTTCAACTTCCGAACAGTGTGGTGGCCCTGAAAAGGGCCGTTTTCTAGTCTCTCCCACCCACAAGCACGGCCGCGGGAAGGCCAGCGCCCGCTGCGACGCAGCCTAACCGCCGAAACCGTACAGGGTGCGCCCCTGCCTCTTCAGGGCGTACACCACGTCCATGGCCGTCACAGTCTTGCGCTTGGCGTGCTCAGTGTACGTCACCGCGTCGCGGATCACGTTCTCCAGGAACACCTTCAGCACCCCGCGGGTCTCCTCGTAGATCAGACCAGAGATGCGCTTCACGCCGCCCCTGCGAGCCAGGCGGCGGATGGCGGGCTTCGTGATGCCCTGGATGTTGTCGCGCAACACCTTGCGGTGCCGCTTGGCGCCACCCTTGCCGAGCCCCTTTCCTCCCTTGCCGCGGCCTGTCATCCTTCCTTCCTCGGGCAAAGCAAAACGTGCACAAACAGCAGCTGCAGCGGCTGGCGAGTCGGCTACGGTCTGCGCCCAGCGCGCCCGCCGCCCCCCTATATAGACTCTGGCCCGCCCTCCCCCCACCACGCGCAACCGAGGGCATATAAGCGCAGCACGGAGGCGCGCGGGCCCGTTGTCAAGGCAGCACCGGACGCCGCGCCGCACCTAACCTCCACGCACGCCGCTCCGCTACCGCTACCGCTACCGCCATGGCCCGCACAAAGCAAACGGCCCGCAAGTCCACCGGCGGAAAGGCGCCGCGCAAACAGCTCGCCACCAAGGCGGCGAGGAAGAGCGCGCCCGCCACCGGAGGCGTCAAGAAGCCCCACCGCTACAGGCCGGGCACCGTCGCCCTGCGAGAAATCAGGCGCTACCAGAAGAGCACAGAGCTGCTCATCCGCAAGCTGCCATTCCAGCGCCTAGTGCGCGAGATCGCACAGGACTTCAAGACCGACCTGCGCTTCCAGAGCTCCGCAGTCATGGCCCTGCAGGAGGCCAGCGAGGCCTACCTCGTCGGCCTCTTCGAAGACACCAACCTGTGCGCAATCCACGCCAAGCGCGTCACCATCATGCCCAAGGACATCCAGCTCGCGCGCCGCATCCGCGGCGAGCGCGCCTAAACCGCGCCGCGGCACCGCACCGCACAAACAAAAACGGCCCTTTTCAGGGCCACTAACATCTCTCCGTCGCGAGCAAACTTTGTCGGTCGCCTGCCTCTCGCCCCGCAACCCAAAAACAAAAACCACCACTTCCCGTCCGTCCGCCACACCCGCTCACTCTGCCTGCCTGCTAGCAGCGCGCAACAATCACACATCATCCCTCCCCGGCGCTCAAAGCGCACAATACCCAACGGCCGACGTCACACCGCACGGGTGGCTGGCCGGCCGCCGCTTTCGTTTCGAAAACAAAACAACCCGCACTCCACTCCGACGGCCAACGGCCAGGCAGGCGCGCTCGCTCGCTCTACACGCCACCGAAATCCCCGCCGACTCCTTCCGCATCTCAACGTGCCCCCCGTTGCAAAACATAACACACACACACACACACACACACACACACACACAAAGGAACAAAACAAAACAAAGACCAGACACGACTCGACAAGACAGACATCCGAGAAGAACGAACGCAGGCAAGCCAACCAACGTATTCAAACAAAACAACGTGACAGAAAACCAACCGTCGGCCGCCGCCACAAACACGGCGACAATCAACCACGACAACAACAACAACAACAACAACAACAACAACACCGCTTACCGCTACCGCCGCCCACACCCGCCACCGACCCCCGCAATCCAACCACCACGGCACGCAAACAGCATCCCCACGGGCATACAGAAACGCCAGACAGACACCCACACCAAACGCAACACGACAATCAAAACCTTCCCCGACGTGCTTTGATGGCCCTGAGAAGGGCCGTTTTGGGCCGCGCGTCTCTTGCGCGCCACTAGACGACGACGGGGGGTGGGGACGACGGAGTCAAGCGCCAAACCCTTCCATTCCCATCTCTTTCTCCTCTACTCTACTTCTTCTTCTTGGGCGAAGCCTTCGCCTTAGACGGCGTCGTCGCCTTCTTCGGGCGCGGCGCCTTCGGCTTCTTCGTTGGAACCTTGGCGGCCTTCTTCGCCTTCGACGGCGACTTGGCCTTGGCCGGCTTGGCCGCAGCCGCCTTCTTCGCACCCGCGGGAGCGGCCGACGCCGCAGACGCCTTCTTGGCGGCGCCCGCCTTCCGACCGGTCGCCGCCTTCACGCCACCAGCCTTCTTTGCGCCGGCCGCACGGGCGCCCTTCTTCTCCTTGCTGGCCGGAGCGGCGCGCTTCTTCTTGGCACCGCCGGCACGAGCCTTGCCGCCCTCGGCCGCCCCCCCGCCGCCGGCGCCGGCAAGCTTGAACGAGCCGGACGCGCCCTTCCCCTTCGTCTGCACCAGCTCGCCCGCCACGACGGCCGACTTGAGGTACTTCTTGATAAACGGCGCCAGCTTCTCCGCGTCCAGCTTGTAGTGCGCGGCTATGTACTTCTTGATCGCCTGCAGCGACGACCCGCCGCGCTCCTTCAGACTCTTGATGGCGGCCGTCACCATCTCAGAGGTGCGCGGGTGCGCAGGCTTGGCGCGCGGCTTCTTCGCAGACGACGCAGACTTGGCCTTCTTCGTAGTGCCGGTGGCGGCGGGTGCCGCAGCAGTCTCGTTCGTAGCCGCCTGATCTGCCATTTCGACGACGCGCGTAACACACAGCGAGAGCGAGCGGGACGGCAGGCACGCAAGCACAGCACAGCAGCAGAGCAGAGAATCACAAGGCCCAGCCAGTGTCGCGGGCGGGCGCGGACGGCCGAGAGAGCGGCCGCCACTCTGCGCGCCGCCGCGCCGCGCCTCCCGCGCTTGCTACCGCCCAACGTCCGACAGCCTGTGCGGAGCAGCCCCAAACCTGCGCCACAACCGCCCGCGCCTTTCAAACCACCGAGGATGGGGCTACACACAGCCACACCACAGTCGCCAACCAGTCGCCACGGCAGCGCCGCAAACCACGGCCAAACTGCAGCTACCGCGCGCTACAGCCTGGGTCGGCCCGCCGAGAATCGCCGCCCCCGCCCAAATGCCGCCCCCACAGCCCCAGCCGACGACCCGCCACAATGGCCAAACCTTCGGCAAAACTCCCACACCGTCGCCGCGGCAGCCCGGCCAGCGCGGCCGGCGCCACAGCCACACAAGCCGAGGCGTGCGGCGATGACGGCCGTGCAAACGCGCCTCCGCCGCCCCATCGCCTTCCGTCGCCCTCCCGCCGTTTCCCGATCGGCCCGCAGCCGTCGGGCCACATCGCGCGCCGTCCTCCTCCTCTCGCCCGCCAACATTCACAGCCGTTTCTCAACAATTGCCCGCCGCAAACGGACGCCGCCTGCGCAACAGGCGCCGCCGCCCCTCGCCGCTTCCGACCCAACCCCTCGACCGAGGCAAACCGCAATCCGAATCTACAGACCAACCCAATCTGCCGTCAAGCACACACGACAGCCGACCTTACACGTTACGCGTTACACATTACGTTTACACGTCTACGTTAGGTTAGGTTAGGTGGACGTGGGTTAGGTTAAGGGGACTTGGGTTAGGTTAAGCGTCAAACTTAGGTTAAGCATTCAAACACGTCAGGCGTCAGAGGTTAGGTTAGGTTGGGTTAGGTTAGGTTAGGTTAGGTTAGGTTAGGTTAGGTTAGGTTAGGTTAGGTTAGGTTACACGTTAGGTTAAGGGGTCAGTGCTAGGTTAAGAAGCGTCAAACGTAGGTTAAAAAAGCGTTCAAACGTGAGGCGTGAGCCGGACAGCTTACCTTACGTAGACGTTAGGGGCTCACAGGCTGAGCTCACCTCGCCACACCACAGGTTAGGTTCGGTTCGGTTCGGTTCGGTTCGCTCGGCTCAGCGTAAAGCGCCGAGGTCAGGGTTACGTTCGGTCACCTTCGGGCGCCACACTTTCGGTTGAAAGGTCGCGACGGGACGACGTCGGCAGGCACGCCGCAAACGAACAAAAACGTACAGA
The DNA here is from genome assembly GCF_021461395.2 of Schistocerca americana. Lineage (NCBI taxonomy): Eukaryota > Metazoa > Arthropoda > Insecta > Orthoptera > Acrididae > Schistocerca > Schistocerca americana. The sequence continues at coordinate 74,170,930 of NC_060126.1, read as the reverse complement.
CGACGTCGGAAACCGCCGACAGACGGGGGAGCAGCACGACCACGACCAGACACCGAGCGCGAACGAGACACACGCGAACCACCCCCACCGGCCAAAGGGCACCACACAACAACCCAGAGCACCACGTGTCGACACCAGAGCAACCCGCCGCTCACGCGACATGGCTGGCACCGAAGGGCAACCGCCCGCAACTGCGCTTTCCGCGCCGGCCCGGATGCACGTCGTGCTACAACAACACCACTACCGTACACAGCCGCTGTTCACAACATCACTATCAATGGCGCGCCCGCGGCTCGCCGCCGTCGCAGTCGCAGCCCCAACGCCAGCACTTTTGCACCACCATTCACACGCACCGCAACACAGCTCGCCGACACAGCCGAACAAAACAAACACCACACAACAACAGCAACAGCAACAACGCCGCCGCCTCTACTTGTGCCGGCGACCCACCCCGCCGATGGCGCACCTTTCGCCAGCCGGCAATCGACACACACGCACCCACCCACCGGGGCCCAGTGCAAAAAAAAAAAAAAAAAAAACACACAAAAACAAAAAAACCAAACAACACAAACGACACGGGAAGCGCACACCGCCACTTCGCGCGCACGCCACCAACCAGTCGTCGTCTCAAAATAACAAACACAAACAAAATAAACTAACAACTAGGGCAACACAAAACAAAAACGCCTCGCACGAACCGCCCACAAAAAGGACAAGCACACGCACAGCCTCTGCTGACGACCACGACGCAGCGGCACGCTGCTCCTGTCCCGCGCCCCGCGCCCCACTCGATTCACAACTCACGCGACACCGTCAACGACGGGCTCGCTTCCCGCAACCTACCACCTTTCCGCCACGACGCACAGCCCCAGCCCCACCCGACGACGCCCGTGGCAACGACTGCACTTTCACCACCGCCTCCCCCTTCCCCCCCAAAACACACACACACACACAGCCAGCCAAAAACGCACTCGCGACCCACACATGCACGTGCATCGGCACACGCCAACCAGTCAACGTCGACAACCACACGCAAGGCTCGAAACGAAACCGGCGTCCTTCCACGTTGCCATCAAGCTACGCGACACAAGACACAAGGAACCAACACAACAGCCGGCCCCACTAATTCCCACTCTCACGCCGCAAAAAGCACACCGAAACCGCCAAACGCACGCACATTCCCCTTCGCACTGACACCACCGACCGGCTCGCTACCACACACCTCTCGGCAGCCGTTTCACGCCAATTCGCCACACCGCCCACACAGTCGACAAGCGCCCGCCCTGTACGGCACACGCAACGACGCAGCGCAGCAAAGGGCGCCCGCAACACATACCTCTCCGCCGCCCGACGCGCCAACCGCCACACCACACCGCCAGCCACTCGCAAATTGTGCACTGCCACCAGCCACACGTCCAACACGCCGCGCCGCCTCCGGCCACCCGCCAGGGGGCGCTCACGTCCGCGACAACAGCGCGGCCCGCCGGGCCGGGCCGGGCCGAACCGAACCGAGCCGCCGCTGCTCTGCACTCGGCACGGCCACACCCTGCTGCAGACCGGGCTCGTCCCTCTGTACGCGTCTGCCTGCGCATCAACACAACACGACCTTTTTTTTTTTTTTTTTCTCTCTACCGCCATCCCTCCTTCTCGCGTTTTACTCGTTGTTGCAGCAGCGGCGCACACCTACACATCCACAGCCCCAGCCGAGCCGGCCTCACCTCAGGGCCCGCCGCCAGCGTCTCCTCCTCGGGCACAGGTGCGGTGCTGTGGCCGCCCATCCAACCGCATTGCTGGCCGTCCAGCCACCAGGCGTTCCCACTGCCGCGAGCCACGCCGCGCACCGACCCTGCTGCAGAAAACGAAGCATAGCCAGAGACCGACCGATACACAAAGCAAGCCGTCGCCTCGCCTCTTGTCCTTCCTGCCTTCCTTCCGCCCCCGCCCTTCTCACACCACCGCCTCTCCACTTTCGCCCCCCCCCCCCTCCTTTTTTTTTTTTTTTTTTTTTTTGTTTTCTTCTTTCTTTCTTTCTTTCTTTCTTTCTTTGGCCCTCTCTCCTTCCCGCCATGGCGGTTACGGCACCGCCTGCAGCGGCAGATTTTTTGCGCCCACACGCCTACTCCTACCACCATTAACCTTGCCCTGCCCTGCCCATCAACGTCGCAGTCGAACCGACGCTTGCCAACACACTGCCCACGTTCCTTTCTCTTTTCGGCCTACGCCCATTACGCGCCGCCGCCACAGCACCTTCCCTTCCCACAACACACCGACGTCATCACACGCACCCAAAACAGGGGCCACGACCGTGTTCCTCGCCCACTCCCATCCCGCACGGTACGCACATTCCCAACTACTACCGCGCACCCTCCCTTTCCAATCTGTGTGTCTCTGTGTCTGTGTCCTGTCCGCGCGTGACGCCTCTCAACATCCGCCGTCCCCCGTCCCGTTTTCGCCCCCATGCCGTCGTCGCGCCGCCTCCTCCCCGTCCACCGCCGCCCCTGTCCGCCCCGCACCACACCATACACCGCTGCTTGTCCCGGCCGTTGCCACCAAAGGCGCCGACCGCAAACGCGCCACGCCGCAGCCCCCGTGCGTCTCGCGCTCGCTTGCATCTCCGTGCCGACGCTGCCTCTCTTCCCACTCGCACTCGACCTCGACAACACAGTCTTTGGCTCCGCCACTGCGTGTTCCGGTGGTACGCACGCTGCAACACGTATGTATTCATTACCAGAGCGATGGCGAGGCATGACAGCATCTCTGTCTGACCAGAGAGTTCTTTATCGCTGCTAGTCGGCGCTTGGACCGCGCCAGACGACAGTAGTGGCACGCACCGGGTCGCCAGGAACAGTTGTTATATATATTGTAGCGCGAGTCGGGAGAGGTAGTAGTCGGTCGACAGTAGTAGCGGGTGGACGGTTGTACTGAGCGGGCGTCGGCGGCGTGCTCTGCTCGTCTCGCGACTCTGGTCACGGTTCGGGACGATGTATAGTATATTGTGTTATAATCAAAAAGGTGGTGTGACGCTGCATTGCGCAAATCTGATAACGTATGTTCATTGTACTTCTTTTGTTCAACAACAAAAGCCCCACTATTACTTTTTTTCTAAAGTAACTTTTGTCTCTTAACGAAAAACATTCACTTTTTAAAGACTACTTCCTATGGCATTTCCCTCCAAGGAGTGCAATTAATTACCAGCCAGCACTCATTCATTGCACACAGCTGTGTAAGGGGTATCTACAATTGAGGAGCGGATATAAATGCAATTTTTTTGTTTTTTTTTTTGTGTGTGTGTTGTAACCTCCCAGCAAAATTTAAAATAATGGACAATGTTATTTACGGATGCTAATGGACATTGCGCTAATTGTAACCTCGCCCACAATGAGAGGTATTGAAAATGGCAACAAAAATGTGAAATTCGCAATCTGACTCAAATATAAAGTCTTCACACAACATTTACAAAAGTCCGTTCAGTGACAAGAAACTTCAATTAAACCGAAATATCGGTCTTTGGCCCTGTGCAAAACAATCAGAATTAAAGTCTTACCTCCGAATAAATGGATGTCACATTTCTGCTCTGGTTGTTGCGCAGCGCTTGGAGGAACTGCATTGCAAATAATAATATTCTCTTTTTTTGTGATTTTAGTGACATTTTTCTTCAAAGACGTGGAATGAAATGTGAAGTGCAACGAACTCTTTAGTTCAATAAAAAATTAAATGTTTGAAAAATGCTTTTGAAATAAAAATTATTATTGGGGAACTTGTTGGAGAATAATTACAATTTTTCATTATCTAATGATTATATTAATTAACAGTATACCTTATTCACCATCTTGACCAGTGTTGCCGACCGCCTACATCACACAACCGCACTCGGCTGCTACTACTGACCGACCGCTCTGCATGACGACTATTAGCGTACTGCACGCGACGACTACTGACAGAGTACAGCCCTCAACTACACAGAGCTACGGACTCGCAACGACTACTGACAGACTGACTGACTGAGAACCGCTCGCAACACTCGCGCAGTCCAGCGCAAACTCTCTGGTCACAGATGCTACAATGTCTCGCCATCGCTACTATGTTACATACGTGTTTCAGTGTCTTTTTCATTGGGGTAACGATCTTTGGCTCTTTTTATTCTGAATACAGGGCCAAAGGTCAACGCTGCTGCCCTTATACAATTTATCAGGTTTCATTATGTCTGTTGCAATGTTACATACGGTTCACTCTTTCATTAATATTATCGTTGGGTTTGTTTTGTAGGGACGTTAACATTCTGGCACATTTTTATTATCATCGGACTCTCTGCTATTTGTGCAGGGAGGTTATACCTGGGTCCATTTCCATTTCCATTTACATTTTAATATTGATAGACTTTTTGTTTTCTTTTTTGTTTCTTGTTGTTTTTTTTTTTTTTTTTGTTTTGTTTTTCCCGCTCTCACCACCACCGCCGCATCACGCCTTCCGTTTTCTTGGTTTCTTTTCTGTTCTTCAACATCACCGCGCCCCATTTCCACACCACAGCCATCAGCCTCCAAGACGGGCGGGCGCAGTGTGCCATTTCCGGCGCACAAGCACACCCGTACGGTACTCTCCTCGCCCCCACGCCACCAACAACACAGCGACCACGCGGCTTTCAGGCATGGCACGGCACGGCACGGCACCGGCGAAATGCGCCGCCCCCGCCCCTCCGCGCATCCGTCCGTCTCGCCACGTTCACTGACAGCCGCGTCTGCGGCTACACCACGACAACCACAACACAACACCGCTCCCCTCCCTGGCAACTCACATTGTTTTTCTCCTCCTCTTTTGCACAAACCACAACGCCGAGCACAGGCGCAAGCCACCCACACCGCGCCCCTCCCCGTCCCGTCTTTGGCCGCCGCTCCTCGTTTCCTCGTTTGCCCCCTCCCATCTCCCGAAATGCCATGCCAGCAGCGTTACGCATGCCCCTCCCCTGTCCACACAACACTACCGCCTAACGAACAGCCTTTTCCGGGCCACATGCAGGGCACGCCCACCTCCAAACACTGCCAATTCACGGACGCACACACACACTTTCCCGACACCTTTCTGTACGGAGGGTGCGTCATCTCGACCGTGACAGAGTGACGGCAACTATCGACGATCCATTTCCCCCCACTGGTAAAACATGTCCACTAACACCTACATACATCATTCAAGTACACAGACAATAGCATACACACAATGGGAGGGCACACGAACATGGACGGCACGGCACTGTCATACACTCTTCCTCAGAACCATATCAACAAACGTTACGTACATCCGGGAAAGCGAAAGCGAACGCGAAAGCGAAAGCAAAAGCAAAGGCAAAGCCCAATGCAGCCGTCAAAGGTAACGTTCACCACGGCAGACACTTGCAGCCGCGCCGCCGTTAAACGCATTTCAGTGCGGCTCCAATACGCCTCCGACACGGGAACGTTCCGTTGCTCTACGAATGCGTTTCCTCCCCTTTTTCCCTTCCTCTCTCTTTTGCCCCCCCTCCTTGCACTCTTGCCTCATTCCTCACGTTCTGCCCAGACATTCGACCGATCAAAGTCAACCTTTCGTTACCGTTCTCAGCGCGACGGTGTACAACAGTATGACGGGTGTGCCCAAGACTTCGGTTCAGTTGCGTGACGCCGGTCTATCGCGCCGATCGACAGTTACTCAGGGGGCGACGGATCGGACCACGTCACCGACACACAAAACACTTTCAAACAAACAAATACATACCGGATGGACACAGACAAACACGTGTACAGACATTCGCCAAACAAACGACCGCCGCCGCCGCCGTCGTCGTCTAGCGTGCATCTTGAATGACGACATCGGTGTGCGTGCGTCGTACGCAATCAGTCAGACACGGCTATCAAACATCAGAGTCGAATGGTACATCATCGTGCGTGTCGCCGTACACGTACAGTACAATACAACAACAAAACAATGCGTCTTAATGGCACGTTCATTTCAACGTCACTCACACACCTCCACGCTGCAGTTACGTCGCACCATTGTCAAACTCGGCGTACAGCAAAGGGAATAGTGGGCGGCAAAAAAAACCAAACAAAAACATTTCACATTTCACCCTCGCCATGTATGATGTGCAAAAAAACAAACCCGCAAACGGCCGTCGTTACGGTGACACAAAAGTCGCCGATCACACTGTCCCCCCTCGCAGACGGGTAACACACACACACACACACACACACACCAACAACACCAATGGGTCAAAAACCACGCCAACGAGGCGTGCCACCATTCCACGCCACGGCGACCAACCTCGTGGCCGTACCCCGCGCAACACGCTTTGACGCGCCCCCCCACCCACAATCAAAATGCACACATACATCACAGCCGTCCACACAAACAACAACAACAATTCCGCCCTTCCCGCAAAAGGCAAGTTGGTGGCCCTGAAAAGGGCCGTTTTGCCGCTCTCGCAACGGAGGAGCCTTCTCCATCCTTCCTTCCATTCCAGAGCCACCTCCTTACTTGGAGCTCGTGTACTTGGTCACCGCCTTCGTGCCCTCGCTCACGGCGTGCTTGGCCAGCTCGCCAGGCAGCAACAGCCGCACAGCGGTCTGGATCTCGCGGGACGTGATGGTCGAGCGCTTGTTGTAGTGCGCCAGGCGAGAAGCCTCGGCCGCAATGCGCTCGAAAATGTCGTTCACGAAGCTGTTCATGATGCTCATCGCCTTCGACGAGATGCCCGTGTCAGGGTGCACCTGCTTCAGCACCTTGTAGATGTAGATGGCATAGCTCTCCTTCCTCTTGCGCTTCTTCTTCTTGTCGCCCTTCGAAATGTTCTTCTGCGCCTTGCCAGCCTTCTTGGCGGCCTTCCCGCTAGTCTTGGGCGGCATCTCGAACCAACGTACGGCAGCAGCAACACCAGTAGCAAGCGCTCCGCTCTAGTCAGCGTCTCCCCACACAGTGGCACCCGCCGCCAGCCGCCGCCGCACCTTTACCAGCTCGCCCTGTTGCGGCCGCCGACCAATGGGGCGCGCGCGCAACCGGCCGCCGCACCCGAGCCCATAAAGCACCCCCACCCCGGCTGCGCCGGCACGCACTCCGCTGCTCGACTCGCTGCCGCTCGCACCGGTCGTTTTCGTTTCCGTTTCGTGTGCACCGTCGCTAGCCCATCGCCATGTCCGGACGCGGAAAGGGAGGCAAAGTCAAGGGCAAGTCAAAGTCCCGCTCAAGCAGGGCTGGGCTCCAGTTCCCGGTCGGCAGAATCCACCGCCTCCTGCGCAAGGGAAACTACGCAGAGCGCGTCGGCGCCGGGGCGCCCGTCTACCTCGCCGCCGTCATGGAGTACCTCGCGGCTGAGGTGCTCGAGCTGGCCGGAAACGCGGCCCGCGACAACAAGAAGACGCGCATCATCCCGCGCCACCTGCAGCTTGCCATCCGCAACGACGAGGAGCTCAACAAGCTCCTGTCGGGCGTCACCATCGCACAGGGTGGTGTCCTGCCCAACATCCAGGCCGTCCTGCTGCCAAAGAAGACCGAGAAGAAGGCCTAAAGGAGGCCAGGCAATCGCAGCGCCGCGTGCTCCCCTGCACGCAACGCGCTTTGCCGGCTCGGCCCACAACAATCGGCCCTTTTCAGGGCCACCACACACACCTACGTCCAAAGCAAAATTTCAGTCGTCCTCGCCGCACCTTGTTTTGTTTTAACTTTGCACTGTCACAGCACAGCCGCCGCCGGCGCACGTCCGCCATCTTGTCGTCCACACAGCCCGTGTGGCCCAACACACACACACACACACACACACACACACACACACACACACGCACGCACATTTTGCACGGTCGCAGTCGCCTTCCAAACCGACAAACGGCAGCAATAATGACCATTGTTAAAGGGAGGCGTGTCGACACACCGCCCTCCACTCCCGCGCGCAACGGCCGTCGACACGAACGAAACAGCTGATCCGGCCGCCTATGCCCACACGCCTTGCCTCGGAAACCCCAACGCCGCCGCAAACAAACACACAGAGCCAAACCACGCAAGCAAATAATCACCGCCTCTCGCACAACAACACACAGCCCGCCATCTCCGTCGCGATCGATACAAAGACACACAATAACAAACACACAAACGAAGCAGCTCCACACACAGCCAGCCACATGACACGTTTCCTTTCCTTCTCCCCTCCCAGTCACATCACGTCGCTCAAACGGAAAGAAAGAAAGAAACAAACAAACAACACAGCGCACACACGCAGCAACAACACAGACTCTTTCGCACTTTTCAACTTCCGAACAGTGTGGTGGCCCTGAAAAGGGCCGTTTTCTAGTCTCTCCCACCCACAAGCACGGCCGCGGGAAGGCCAGCGCCCGCTGCGACGCAGCCTAACCGCCGAAACCGTACAGGGTGCGCCCCTGCCTCTTCAGGGCGTACACCACGTCCATGGCCGTCACAGTCTTGCGCTTGGCGTGCTCAGTGTACGTCACCGCGTCGCGGATCACGTTCTCCAGGAACACCTTCAGCACCCCGCGGGTCTCCTCGTAGATCAGACCAGAGATGCGCTTCACGCCGCCCCTGCGAGCCAGGCGGCGGATGGCGGGCTTCGTGATGCCCTGGATGTTGTCGCGCAACACCTTGCGGTGCCGCTTGGCGCCACCCTTGCCGAGCCCCTTTCCTCCCTTGCCGCGGCCTGTCATCCTTCCTTCCTCGGGCAAAGCAAAACGTGCACAAACAGCAGCTGCAGCGGCTGGCGAGTCGGCTACGGTCTGCGCCCAGCGCGCCCGCCGCCCCCCTATATAGACTCTGGCCCGCCCTCCCCCCACCACGCGCAACCGAGGGCATATAAGCGCAGCACGGAGGCGCGCGGGCCCGTTGTCAAGGCAGCACCGGACGCCGCGCCGCACCTAACCTCCACGCACGCCGCTCCGCTACCGCTACCGCTACCGCCATGGCCCGCACAAAGCAAACGGCCCGCAAGTCCACCGACGGAAAGGCGCCGCGCAAACAGCTCGCCACCAAGGCGGCGAGGAAGAGCGCGCCCGCCACCGGAGGCGTCAAGAAGCCCCACCGCTACAGGCCGGGCACCGTCGCCCTGCGAGAAATCAGGCGCTACCAGAAGAGCACAGAGCTGCTCATCCGCAAGCTGCCATTCCAGCGCCTAGTGCGCGAGATCGCCCAGGACTTCAAGACCGACCTGCGCTTCCAGAGCTCCGCAGTCATGGCCCTGCAGGAGGCCAGCGAGGCCTACCTCGTCGGCCTCTTCGAAGACACCAACCTGTGCGCAATCCACGCCAAGCGCGTCACCATCATGCCCAAGGACATCCAGCTCGCGCGCCGCATCCGCGGCGAGCGCGCCTAAACCGCGCCGCGGCACCGCACCGCACAAACAAAAACGGCCCTTTTCAGGGCCACTAACATCTCTCCGTCGCGAGCAAACTTTGTCGGTCGCCTGCCTCTCGCCCCGCAACCCAAAAACAAAAACCACCACTTCCCGTCCGTCCGCCACACCCGCTCACTCTGCCTGCCTGCTAGCAGCGCGCAACAATCACACATCATCCCTCCCCGGCGCTCAAAGCGCACAATACCCAACGGCCGACGTCACACCGCACGGGTGGCTGGCCGGCCGCCGCTTTCGTTTCGAAAACAAAACAACCCGCACTCCACTCCGACGGCCAACGGCCAGGCAGGCGCGCTCGCTCGCTCTACACGCCACCGAAATCCCCGCCGACTCCTTCCGCATCTCAACGTGCCCCCCGTTGCAAAACATAACACACACACACACACACACACACACACACACACACACACAAAGGAACAAAACAAAACAAAGACCAGACACGACTCGACAAGACAGACATCCGAGAAGAACGAACGCAGGCAAGCCAACCAACGTATTCAAACAAAACAACGTGACAGAAAACCAACCGTCGGCCGCCGCCACAAACACGGCGACAATCAACCACGACAACAACAACAACAACAACAACAACAACACCGCTTACCGCTACCGCCGCCCACACCCGCCACCGACCCCCGCAATCCAACCACCACGGCACGCAAACAGCATCCCCACGGGCATACAGAAACGCCAGACAGACACCCACACCAAACGCAACACGACAATCAAAACCTTCCCCGACGTGCTTTGATGGCCCTGAGAAGGGCCGTTTTGGGCCGCGCGTCTCTTGCGCGCCACTAGACGACGACGGGGGGTGGGGACGACGGAGTCAAGCGCCAAACCCTTCCATTCCCATCTCTTTCTCCTCTACTCTACTTCTTCTTCTTGGGCGAAGCCTTCGCCTTAGACGGCGTCGTCGCCTTCTTCGGGCGCGGCGCCTTCGGCTTCTTCGTCGGAACCTTGGCGGCCTTCTTCGCCTTCGACGGCGACTTGGCCTTGGCCGGCTTGGCCGCAGCCGCCTTCTTCGCACCCGCGGGAGCGGCCGACGCCGCAGACGCCTTCTTGGCGGCGCCCGCCTTCCGACCGGTCGCCGCCTTCACGCCACCAGCCTTCTTTGCGCCGGCCGCACGGGCGCCCTTCTTCTCCTTGCTGGCCGGAGCGGCGCGCTTCTTCTTGGCACCGCCGGCACGAGCCTTGCCGCCCTCGGCCGCCCCCCCGCCGCCGGCGCCGGCAAGCTTGAACGAGCCGGACGCGCCCTTCCCCTTCGTCTGCACCAGCTCGCCCGCCACGGCGGCCGACTTGAGGTACTTCTTGATAAACGGCGCCAGCTTCTCCGCGTCCAGCTTGTAGTGCGCGGCTATGTACTTCTTGATCGCCTGCAGCGACGACCCGCCGCGCTCCTTCAGACTCTTGATGGCGGCCGTCACCATCTCAGAGGTGCGCGGGTGCGCAGGCTTGGCGCGCGGCTTCTTCGCAGACGACGCAGACTTGGCCTTCTTCGTAGTGCCGGTGGCGGCGGGTGCCGCAGCAGTCTCGTTCGTAGCCGCCTGATCTGCCATTTCGACGACGCGCGTAACACACAGCGAGAGCGAGCGGGACGGCAGGCACGCAAGCACAGCACAGCAGCAGAGCAGAGAATCACTTTTTTTTTTTTTTTTTTTTTTTTTTTTTTTTTTTTTTTTTTTTTTTTTTTTGGTGTGTTGTGCGTCGGCAAGGGTACTACCTCCGGAGGAGGTTGGCCCCTCAAGTGTGCGGGGTAAGGATTGCTTATTGGGGACACCATTTATTTTACAAAAATGGGACACCTTGTTTGCTTTGGAGAGCCTTTGGGCACATTATGTTGGTCCTTTAGGCTCACGTTCTTGGTATTTTTATATTTTGTTGAAGGTTCGTTGTTCTGATGGAGCTGTTCTATTGATTTTTTCCTCTCTTAGTTGTCTTGAAGGATGGAGAGTGGAACTCTTACTTTTTGCCATTGGGCTGGTTCTGTAGTTGCTAGGTCCTGTAATTGCTGCGTGGTAGGTCTGAGCCTTTCAATCTTTTCGATTAGTCTTCTTGTTGTGGTGATGATTTGACTGTCGACGGTCGGCATGTTAAGTTCTTCATGTATGCGAGTAGTCCTCGTCCACCATGGTGCATTCAGGATAAGTTTTAGACATCTATTTTGCAGTGTTTGGAGTGGTTTTCGATTTGTTCTGCTGGTTATGCCCCACGACGAGCAGCCGTAGAGTATCATGGGAATTACTATTGCTTTGTATATGTTTAATTTCGTTTTTTGGAACATTTCCTTGCTAGCCAAAAGAGGGTAAATGGAGTGAATGGTTCTTGAAATACGTAGACGTTTTTGTTCAATATGCTGCTTGAAGAGCATTTTGTTGTCAACTGTTACACCGAGGTATTTGACGGATGTTTTCCATGGTAATTGCGTTCCATTTAGTTCGATTTGGTCGTGAATCTGTGGGCGCCGGCGTGTAAATAGTATGGCAACTGTCTTCTCCGGGTTTAGTTTAATCCTGTTTCTTTTGGCCCATTTTTCTGTAAGGTCCACTTGTTGTTGCAGTCTAGTTATTGTCGTTGCTAACCGTCGGTGCGTCTCGAGGAGTGCCGTGTCGTCTGCAAATTGGGCTATTGTCGAAGTTTCAGTTTTTGGTATGTCATTGACGTATACTGTGAATAGGGTCGGCGAGAGCACCGAACCCTGCGGTATTCCTTCTTGTAATGTTTTTCGAGCTGAGTGTTTGTTATCAATTTGAACAAAACATCTTCGGTCCTGTAGAAAACTGTCAATGATTTTAATGTAACATTCGGGTATGTCTGTCTGGTCTTTTAATTTAGTTAGTAGGTTGTCCTTCCACACTTTGTCATATGCTTTTTCAACGTCTAGAAAAACTGCGGCTGTATATCGTGAGAGGTTCATGTTTTTGGTGATGTGTTCTGTAATACGGAGGATCTGGAGTTCGGCTGATAGTTTCTCTTGAAATGCAAATTGTTCTTGTCGGATAATGTGGCCATCGAGTAAAGGTTGTCGGATTCTTGGTAGCAGGATACGTTCCAGGAGCTTGGACATCGTAGGGAGAAGGCTTATCGGTCTATAGTTCTGTGGTTTCTTCAGGTCTTTTCCAGGTTTAGGTATCGGTACTATTTTAGAAATCTTCCATGCTTGAGGAAAGTATTGGTTGATTAGGCAGGCATTGATGATTCTGGTGAGCAGGACGAGAGGTTTCCTTGGCAGGTTCTGGAGATGAATGTTGGATATGAGGTCCGGTCCAGGAGCGGAGTTTTTTCCAAGTCGGTTGATGATCGTTTTTAATTCAGCTGGAGTGGTAAGTTCTGGTAGATCGCGCGGAGGTGTCTGACGGATATTCTGTGCTGTAGTTGTGACATGTTGTTGATATTGTATGATGTCGGGTTGTAGGTTTCCAAGTGGTTCTATGGTGTTTTGCTGTTCATATGTGGCTGCGAAAAGTTCTGCCTGGCTAAAAGCATCGAATATGAGATTATTATTATGAAGTAAAGCCGGTTTGTGTGTTTTCGTACGACGGAGGTTCTTGATGAGTTTCCAGTCATTTGTATTACGAAGTTGTAGTGTACTCATGCGGTCTTCCCAGACTTCTGCTCTCCATTCCTGTACTCGGTGATGGATTTGCTTTTTTAGTCTGTTTAACTGTCTTCTGTCGTCCGGGTTTCGAGTGTGGAGCCATCGGCGTCTAGCTGCATTTTTCAGGTATTTTAGATCTTGTATGAGTGGTGGCAGATTGTGAGTGTTTGATTCCGGAAATATTGTAGTTGCAGAAGCTTTTTTATATGCTGTTTTAATTTTGTCTGTTAACAATCCGATAGCTTCTTCTATTTTTTGTGTGGTAGTTAGGTCCAATGTGGGACGAATGTTGTTATTCAGCCATCTCTGAAACTGGTCCCAATTGATAATGGTTTTGTGTCGTGGGTGAGGCGGTTCTATTGCATTTCCGATGTGGCCGATTACTGGTAGGTGGTCAGAAGTGAGGTCTTGAAGGGTTCGGAGATGTAAATCAGGATCGAGGTTCTTGGTTATACAGATATCCAGGACGTCGGGTTGCTGGCGGTGATTGAATGGAATGTAGGTGATGTCTTGAGGAGCGGAAATTACGGCGTTCAGTCTTCCTTGTAAGTTATAAAGTGTGTTTCCACGTGCATTGTTCCTTCGCGAGTTCCAGGTAGTGTTTTTAGCATTTAAATCACCGGCCAGTAAAATTTTATTGTTATTGTCAAATATTTGGAGTAGGTCGTTTTCTTCGAGTGTAACTCTGGGGCTGAGGTATGCAGCCACCAGGGTTACTTTCCCTTGTGTTGTTTCAATTTTTACGATTGTGGCTTCTAGAGATGTCATCTGTGGCGTGATTTCCGGGTTGTGTCGAATATGAGATCGAATGAAGATGGCTGTTCCGCCTCCCCGTCGATTAGTCCTGTCTGTTCGGTGGCATATCATATTGCGAAGTTTAAATGACTGTGATGGACGTAAATGAGTTTCCGTGGCAACTAGTATGTCAATCTTATTGTCTTCAATAAATTCATTTAGTAAGTCTGCTTTGTTGTGAATCCCTGACGCATTAAAATTACAAAAACGGAGGTTTTGGCTCTTAGTTGGTCTAATTTCCATTGTCGGTTGCAAAGAATTTCATGATTCCGCCGACAATTGCCATTACTTTAGATACTAAGTCTGGTGCAGTCATGAAATTTTGAAATGTGGTGGTAATGATTGAAATGAAGTTCGTCCACTGTGAATTCTTCCAGAAATTTGTCATATGATTTAGGAAATCGAGGAAGGAAGCAGGTCCAGTTGACTGGTTTGAGGTTGAGGTTGTTGTCTGGTGAGCCTGGGTGGTTGAAGGTGATTCCTGGGTTGTCTGAATATTTGTCCATGTTTTCCGTCCTCTGCGGCTGGCTTCGGCTGGAGTTGGCATTGGTGTGTGTTTAATGGTTGGTTGGATTGTCGCTACTGTGGGATTGGTGGTTCTTGGTCGTTGTGCGTTGTATATCCGGATTGCTTTCTGAAATTCTTCGCAGCCGCGAAAAGATGCGGGGTGGCCGTCTTGTTTGCAATTAACGCAGTGTGAGGTGGCATTAACTGGAAGGTTACAGTCTCGTGCTCTATGTGCGCCACCGCAGCGGACACAGCGAGTGGGCATGGAGCAGTAATTTGCAGTGTGGAAAAATCCCTGGCACTTTTTGCATTGCGGAGGACCATCTTTGTTCTGGTATGATTCGACTGTTACTTTCGTATCAAGGATGTATCGGACATGGTAGATGGCATCGTTTTCTGGTTTCCGGTCAAGCGTTACACAGAATACATCCATGGGTCTGAGTTGTTTCGTGTTATTATCTCTCTTCTTGTATTGGTGGACGTTGCGCGGCATAAAGTTGAGGTCTCGTAAGTCTTTATCTACTTCAGCTTCTGTCACTGTTTCAGGTAGACCTTTGATTACTACTTTTAACTGTCTTTCGTGCTGTGGTTGGTGCGTGAAGTTGGAAATGTTGTGGTGCTGGAAAAAGTCGAGTGCTGTTCTTTGGTCCTTCAATGAATCGAAATGGTACTTGATTGTATCTCCTTTGTAGATCGCCTGTATTGGTCCGTCCATATGTTTCTTGAGTGCGGCATTAAGCGTTAAGTAATGTCCCTTGTACTGAATTGTGATAGGCGGGATTCTTGGTTTTCTGGCGGTGGCTTGGGGAGCAGTTGATGATGATGGAGTTGGATGGGGTGCCGGTACTGGATTTACATTGCTATTGCTTCTCTGAGGTGGAGGTGAAAGAGGTTCAAATCTGTTTTCAATCTGGATGGAGAATTGTTTGTGTGGTACGGTGTCATCTTCTGTGTTTTTCCTTTTCGCTGTTTTACGTGGGGGAGGGGTTTGGAATTCCCCTTCCCCATCGTCCTGTTCCATGTCTTCTGTTTCAGAGATTTCAGAGTCGGATGAGCGGTAATATTGTGAGCAGTTATCGTCGTCATATGTTTGGTTGGTGTCTTCATTTGTTGAATTTTTGTCAGTGTCCGAACGTGGTGCGTCGTGATTGGCTGGTTTATCATTTCGAAGTGTCTCCATGTTGTTGTCTTGTTGTGCTTGTAATTTTTGAATCTGCTGTCGTATTGCTAGTTCTACGTCTGTATCTTGTGTGGTGTTGGAGTTAGGCTCAGACCTACCCGCGAGCTCGGCCTCGGCCCTACTACTAAATCTTTGCCTCGAAGGCCGCGGACGTACAGCGCGCGGGGGGCCGGCCTGCTCCCGGTCGGGCCCCCGCGTCTGAGGCCCTGGGTCTTCATCTTTCCCTGTACTACTCATTACTAGTCCCAGCTAGTCCGGGCACGTTCTCCTGCCACCTATCTCGCCCTAACACCCTGACGGCACGACAATTTTGCGCTCCGATCACCAGGTGCGAAGTAATAACGCCGCCCCTAGGTGATCGACACACAGCACAAGCTGCTCGGAGTCCGATGCAGCTCGGAGTCCGATGCAGAGAATCATTTTTTTTTTTTTTTTTTTTTTTTTTTTTTTTTTTTTTTTTTTTTTTGTGTCACGTGGTGTTCTACAGTTCCTTCGGCTTTGCCGAATCTACGTGTATTTGTATGGTTTGGTTTGTTGTTCTCTGTGATTAAATTTTTATTTACAAAAACAAAATCGTAGGCATTGGAGGGCATGGTCGGTAACAATGAGGCCTTGCGGCCCCCGACCATCCTCGATTTTTGAGGCGTGGGTTCTGTGCAGTGGGTGCAGCGGGTGCTGCTTCCCACTGCTTTCCTTTTGTGAAGTTTTGCCAGTCGGCCGCTCGGCGAGATGAGGTCGTCGTTCCGTGGCGGCCGCTGTGCCCGTTGTTTCGCCGCTTGCCCACTGGGTACGGCGTCGTACATTTGAGGATCTGCGTCTTACTTTAACATTAATTTTTTAAAACATTTGTCAAGTGGTTAACTCTAGTTTATTCTATATAGCTAAGGGTGGTCGTGCAGCCGACAGAGAGTGGGGGAGGGGCTTGGTGATTACATCTTAGACTTAGTTCTGGTCCTACGCTAATAATCAGCAAGAAAATTTAAAACTAACAATTAATGCACAAATAATAGACATGTTCCTATTTCCTATTGGTTTCTACCTCGGGAGCATGGATTTTTAAGGACAATTACAGTGTATTATGTTAAACTAAAACGACATCTTATTAACTATTGTGTTTTTACTATTGCTTACTACTTCCTTACTAGTCTACGGGGGCTTCTATGATTCGGCGTGGCACTCTCTGCCTGTGCCACGTTCGGGGTATCACAGTACCTGTGCCCCTGAGTTGTCTGCAGTTTTCTCTGGTTTGTTCAAGTTTGTCAAACAGTGTCGTTACCAGTCTTTGCACTGTGTCTTGTATCCTCTCGACTTCCACTGTTTCATGGAGTTCTTGTACGGGTGTCCACGGTGGGGCGTCCAGAATCCACCTTAGCACTTTATTTTGCACCCTTTGCAATTTTTTGTGGTTTGTCTGGCACGTGATTCCCCACGCAGAACACCCGTACGTTAGTGCTGGGAGGACTGTTGTTTTGTACAGTGTTCGTTTAGTTTCCATCCACATCTCCCTGCTGAGGAAGAAGGGCAGGAGGGCTTTTGCGAGGTTTATACCTCTCTCTCGCTTTTCCCCGATGTGAAGGTGAAACAACATCTTTTTGTCTAATGTTACGCCCAGGTATTTCACGGAGTCTCTCCACGGTAGTTCCTGGGCGTTTAGGGACAGCTGGTTTCTGAGTACCGGCCGCTTCCTTGTGAAGTAGACAGCTGTAGTTTTGTCTGCGTTTAATGTCATTTTGTTTCCCCTACACCAGTCTTCTACCATGTCTAGCTGCCTTTGGAGGCGTGCTATGTTTGAGTGATGCTGCCTGCCACTCGTGTAGAAGGCTGTGTCATCCGCGAATTGGGCTATCCTGGCATGCGGTGACAGGGGGATGTCGTTTGCGTATATGTTGAAAAGTGTAGGTGATAGCACCGACCCCTGGGGTATGCCGGCCCTCAGGGTCTTTCTTGAGGAGCGTTTTCCGTCTACCTCAACAAGGAACGTCCGGTCTGTCAGAAAGCTGTCTATTAGTTTTGTGTACACATCGGGGATCGTCGTGTTGTGGTGTATCTTATAGGTTAAGTTGTCATGCCAAACTTTGTCGTAAGCCTTTTCCCAATCGAGGAATACTGCTGCTGTTGAATTTGTGTAGTTGAAATTGTGTGTGATATGTTCTGTTAGTCGAAGGACTTGTAGCTCTGCAGAGACCTTTTTCTGGAACCCAAATTGTTCCGGTCTGATGGTTTCATCGTCTATGAGACATTTGTTGATCCTGTCCAATACTACCCTTTCAAGTGTTTTCCCCATTGTGGAGAGTAAACTGATTGGGCGGTGGTTCGCCGGTAGTTTTGGGTCTTTCCCTGCCTTTGGGATTGTAATGACTTTTGCTGCCTTCCAGGCCGCAGGGAATTTTTGTAGCAGCATGCAGCTATTTATTATGCGTGTTAGCAGGACTAGTGGTTTCCTAGAGAGGTTCTTTAGATGCAAATTTGAAATTTTGTCTAGTCCTGGTGCGGATCTGCCCTTTCTGCAGGCTATTATTTTCTTTATGTGTGTCGGTGTTGTGAGTTCTGGTGCTGTTTGTGTCGGTGTGTCTCGGAGATTTTGAACTGTTTGTGTGACATTCTCTTCCTCAAGTTGTTCTGCAGCTGTGAGGTCGATCTGTGGTGTTGTGTTTTGCTCCTCGTACGTGTCCGCAAACAGTTCGGCTTTCGACAAGGCATCAAACACGGTTCCCTGGGGTCCTAGCATAGCCCTTTTAGCTGGTCGCTGCTGTCGAATGTGTTTGACTAGTTGCCACTCGTCCTGGGTTTGGAGGCAGAGTGTCTCCATCCTGTCTTCCCAGGTTTCCGCGCGCCATTCTTTCAGCCGCTTTTCAAGCTCACGAGACAGTCTGTTCATTTCTCTCCGCTCCCGCGGGTCCCTGCTTCTTTGCCACAGCTTTCTGTGTCTGTTTTTCTGGCATCGAAGTTCCCGCAGTAGCGGAGGGAGTTCTGTTTCGTGTCTATCCGGTAGTGTTGTGGTTATCCTGGTCTGTTTTATGGCTTTTTGTATCTTGGTAGTCAGGTATTCGACAGCGTCGTCCAGCTTTTCCTCTGACGACAGGTCCAGTGTTGGGTCTATTGTGTCTGTGAGGACCCTGCGATACTGTTCCCAGTTCATGTCTATAACTCTTCTCGGAATGTCCGGGATAGAGTTTAGCCTGCGGAGTTTCACTAGTACCGGATTGTGGTCCGACGTTAGGTCCTGGATCGTATCTAGCGTGACGTCGTCTCCAATGTTTTTCGTCAGCAGTACGTCCAGGACGTCCGGTCTTTGTCCGGCTATGAGTGGGACGTGTGTCGCGTCGTCTGGGCCGCGGACGATGTAGTGGTACGCGTCCTCCAGTTGCAGGAGTTTTGTTCCTTTGGGGTTCGTTGTGCGGGAATTCCACGCTGGATTTTTAGCGTTTAGGTCCCCGCCCAACGCCACCCTTTGGTGTCTGTCGAAGATCACTCTGAGGTCTTCTTCCAGTAGCTGGCGGTTTGGGGCTAGGTATGCTGCCCCCACCGTCAGTTTCCCTCTTTCTGTGTTTATTGTGACCAGAGTGACCTCGATGTCCTGCACTGGCGGCGCGTCCACCACATCGTGTGGGATTTTCCGTTTTAGGAACACGGCCGTACCGCCTCCTCGTTGATTTTGTCTGTCTGTGCGGTATCCCGTCATGTTCCGCAGTTTAAAAGTATCGCAGGGCCGGAGGTGTGTTTCGGAGACTAACAGGACGTCCACATTATGTTCCGAAATGAACGTCTGTAGCTCCGTCTTTTTGTTTTTGATACCGTTTGCATTCCATATGCAGAGTGTTGTGTCAGTGTTTTGTCTGCCTCGTTGCGCCATCTTTACATGAAAGCACTAAGCAGACCCTGTAGTATTATTTGTGTCTTTTCCGTCCTGTCCGATGTTCGACGGAGCGCGTTTGCCGTGTGTAGTATTGTTGTGACGATGTTTGTGTCCTGCTCGAGGGAACGGATTGTGTTTATGATCACCCATAGGGCGTCCACGAGCAGTCCTTTCTCATTTGTGTGTGGTGTGTCAGTGGTTTCCTGTTTGTTTTGTGTTGTCTCTTTTTGTATTTGTGTTTGTTTTCTCGTGTTTGTCTGGGTGTGATTTGGTGTAGTGTCGGTCGGTGGTGATGTTAGTGCCTCTCTGAAGGAGCGGCGGCGAGGTGTTGGCGTGTTCTTGTCTGTGTCTGCCACCTCCGCGTGTGCGGCTGCGGCAATGTCCGGATGGACCTGTCGTCGCGCAGGGAGAGGTGGAAACTGTGGTCTTGTTTGTTGTGAGCGTGGGGGGCGTGGGGAGCGTGCGCCCTCTGCTGTGTGTGTGTCTGGTCTGTCTGCTCTGTGTGTCGCTTTTTCTGTTTCGTCAGTTGTCGACTGTTGTATTGTTTCCCCTGTAGTGGGGACTCTTTCTGGGAGGGTTTCCCTGTTTGTTTGGTCGTCATGTTTCGTCTGTGGTGTGTCTCTTAACACCTGGTTGGGGTCTGTCCTCGTTTTTCTTCCGTCCTTTCTTTTGTCTTGTCGGGGTTGTCTGTTTTTCGAGGGCGCACGCTGATTCTGCTGTCCCTCTGTCGGCTGTCTGGGGCGGTGTATGTACTTTTGGTGTTCCGGGCAGCCTTTCCAAGATGCTGGGTGGTCTCCGGAGCACAGTACACATTTTGGCGGTTCGCTCTCTGGCTTCCGGCAGTCTTTTGTGGCGTGAAGGCCCGCGCACTTTACGCACCTCGCCGGCATATTGCAATAATTTGCCGTGTGCGTTAGGCGCTGGCAGCGGTGGCACTGCGCGCGACCTTCCTTGGGACGGTAGGTTTCTACCGTCACCTTTGTGTGGAGGATGTACCGCACTTCGTATATCCTCTCACCGCCCGAGCCGCTGGGAAGGGAGATTTTGTACGTTGGCTCGCGGATGAGCCTTCGTGAGTTGCGTGCTCGTTTTTTAAATTGGTGCACGTAAGTAGGTCTGAAACCTATTTCTACAAGAGCCTCTCGTAGTTCCTCCTCTAGTACTTGGGCTGGTAGGCCGTGGACGACCACGTGTAAATCCCTTTTCTCGGGCGGTTGGTGGTTGTAGTGCGGTACCTCCCTTTCTCTTAGAAAGGCTGCCGCGGCGTAGTAGTCACTTAGGGACTCGAAATTGTACTTTACTGAGTCACCCCGGAAGATGGCCTTTAGGGGGCCTGATATCTTGTCTTTTATCGCTTTGTTAAGTTTTGTGTATCCCTCTAGTTGGTACACCACTATTGGTGGGACATTTCTGGGATTTGTCTCGTCCTCTCCGCTGTCGGTGGACTGTTGCTGACCCTCGACGGCGGGAGTCGAGTTGTCGTCGTGCGACGTAGCGGTTGGAGCTGCTGATGTTTCCCTTTGTGGAGTTTGTTGTGGTGGCGGCGGCGGGTTGACGTCTGGGGTGGCGGTTGTCTCGCCTTCCTCATCCGAGTCCCCCAAGGCATCAAAACGGTTGGGACTTTCGAAACTGTGCGGTAGTTTTGTGGGGATTTGTGATTTCCTTCTCCCTGCCCCTTGCTGTTGTCGTGGGGTGGAGTTAACTGAGGTGTTTGTCATCGTCGGTCTGCTCGCAGATGCGGAAGTCGACGCGACGCGGTTGTTTGGGCTTTTACGCGTGGGTTTCGTGATGCCGACGCGGGTGCCTTTTATGTTCTTTGGTGGTGCGGACAGAGCGCTATTTTGGCGGCTCTGTCGGGCTGTGTAGTATTTTGCGCTTGCCGGTTTGGCAAGCTTCTTTTTAGCCATTTCTTTCGCTAAAAATTCAGTCTCCTTTTCACGTCCCCGCTGTTCGGCCGGGGAGAGGAGTTGTGGTGTTGTGTTGTTTAATTGGGTCTTTTCCCCGTCTGGTGTTTTGTTTCGTGCCAGTTTTGGCTGGGGTCCAATTTTCCCCATTTTCTGGCTGGTGGAGGGGGTAATTAGTATAGCTCACGGAGAGGGCATTTTCTCCTGTGGTTGTGTGGGAGACTATTTTCCCTGCTCGCGAAATTCACTTTGCCCTAATTTCTTTAGCCTGGCCTGGCAAAGCGCGGGCTTGTCCCGCCGCGGCAGGGGCCCTGACCTTGCAGCGTTCCCTATGCTATCAAGGTCCCTACTATTCCGGCTTTCCAGAATATCTCGCCTATCTGTTTTTCGGTACGAGTGGGCACGACAATTTTGCCTCTTCTTTGGCGTCCCCGGCGGCGTAGGCGGCGGCTGAGGCACCCCAGCTGCTGCGTGGCGGAGCGGCGCGGCGTGCGGACGACCTCACGCTACGGCGGCTCAGCCTCGAGTAGACAGAGAATCACAAGGCCCAGCCAGTGTCGCGGGCGGGCGCGGACGGCCGAGAGAGCGGCCGCCACTCTGCGCGCCGCCGCGCCGCGCCTCCCGCGCTTGCTACCGCCCAACGTCCGACAGCCTGTGCGGAGCAGCCCCAAACCTGCGCCACAACCGCCCGCGCCTTTCAAACCACCGAGGATGGGGCTACACACAGCCACACCACAGTCGCCAACCAGTCGCCACGGCAGCGCCGCAAACCACGGCCAAACTGCAGCTACCGCGCGCTACAGCCTGGGTCGGCCCGCCGAGAATCGCCGCCCCCGCCCAAATGCCGCCCCCACAGCCCCAGCCGACGACCCGCCACAATGGCCAAACCTTCGGCAAAACTCCCACACCGTCGCCGCGGCAGCCCGGCCAGCGCGGCCGGCGCCACAGCCACACAAGCCGAGGCGTGCGGCGATGACGGCCGTGCAAACGCGCCTCCGCCGCCCCATCGCCTTCCGTCGCCCTCCCGCCGTTTCCCGATCGGCCCGCAGCCGTCGGGCCACATCGCGCGCCGTCCTCCTCCTCTCGCCCGCCAACATTCACAGCCGTTTCTCAACAATTGCCCGCCGCAAACGGACGCCGCCTGCGCAACAGGCGCCGCCGCCCCTCGCCGCTTCCGACCCAACCCCTCGACCGAGGCAAACCGCAATCCGAATCTACAGACCAACCCAATCTGCCGTCAAGCACACACGACAGCCGACCTTACACGTTACGCGTTACACATTACGTTTACACGTCTACGTTAGGTTAGGTTAGGTGGACGTGGGTTAGGTTAAGGGGACTTGGGTTAGGTTAAGCGTCAAACTTAGGTTAAGCATTCAAACACGTCAGGCGTCAGAGGTTAGGTTAGGTTGGGTTAGGTTAGGTTAGGTTAGGTTAGGTTAGGTTAGGTTAGGTTAGGTTAGGTTAGGTTACACGTTAGGTTAAGGGGTCAGTGCTAGGTTAAGAAGCGTCAAACGTAGGTTAAAAAAGCGTTCAAACGTGAGGCGTGAGCCGGACAGCTTACCTTACGTAGACGTTAGGGGCTCACAGGCTGAGCTCACCTCGCCACACCACAGGTTAGGTTCGGTTCGGTTCGGTTCGGTTCGCTCGGCTCAGCGTAAAGCGCCGAGGTCAGGGTTACGTTCGTTCACCTTCGGGCGCCACACTTTCGGTTGAAAGGTCGCGACGGGACGACGTCGGCAGGCACGCCGCAAACGAACAAAAACGTACAGACGACGTCGGAAACCGCCGACAGACGGGGGAGCAGCACGACCACGACCAGACACCGAGCGCGAACGAGACACACGCGAACCACCCCCACCGGCCAAAGGGCACCACACAACAACCCAGAGCACCACGTGTCGACACCAGAGCAACCCGCCGCTCACGCGACATGGCTGGCACCGAAGGGCAACCGCCCGCAACTGCGCTTTCCGCGCCGGCCCGGATGCACGTCGTGCTACAACAACACCACTACCGTACACAGCCGCTGTTCACAACATCACTATCAATGGCGCGCCCGCGGCTCGCCGCCGTCGCAGTCGCAGCCCCAACGCCAGCACTTTTGCACCACCATTCACACGCACCGCAACACAGCTCGCCGACACAGCCGAACAAAACAAACACCACACAACAACAGCAACAGCAACAACGCCGCCGCCTCTACTTGTGCCGGCGACCCACCCCGCCGATGGCGCACCTTTCGCCAGCCGGCAATCGACACACACGCACCCACCCACCGGGGCCCAGTGCAAAAAAAAAAAAAAAAAAACACACAAAAACAAAAAAACCAAACAACACAAACGACACGGGAAGCGCACACCGCCACTTCGCGCGCACGCCACCAACCAGTCGTCGTCTCAAAATAACAAACACAAACAAAATAAACTAACAACTAGGGCAACACAAAACAAAAACGCCTCGCACGAACCGCCCACAAAAAGGACAAGCACACGCACAGCCTCTGCTGACGACCACGACGCAGCGGCACGCTGCTCCTGTCCCGCGCCCCGCGCCCCACTCGATTCACAACTCACGCGACACCGTCAACGACGGGCTCGCTTCCCGCAACCTACCACCTTTCCGCCACGACGCACAGCCCCAGCCCCACCCGACGACGCCCGTGGCAACGACTGCACTTTCACCACCGCCTCCCCCTTCCCCCCCAAAACACACACACACACACAGCCAGCCAAAAACGCACTCGCGACCCACACATGCACGTGCATCGGCACACGCCAACCAGTCAACGTCGACAACCACACGCAAGGCTCGAAACGAAACCGGCGTCCTTCCACGTTGCCATCAAGCTACGCGACACAAGACACAAGGAACCAACACAACAGCCGGCCCCACTAATTCCCACTCTCACGCCGCAAAAAGCACACCGAAACCGCCAAACGCACGCACATTCCCCTTCGCACTGACACCACCGACCGGCTCGCTACCACACACCTCTCGGCAGCCGTTTCACGCAAATTCGCCACACCGCCCACACAGTCGACAAGCGCCCGCCCTGTACGGCACACGCAACGACGCAGCGCAGCAAAGGGCGCCCGCAACACATACCTCTCCGCCGCCCGACGCGCCAACCGCCACACCACACCGCCAGCCACTCGCAAATTGTGCACTGCCACCAGCCACACGTCCAACACGCCGCGCCGCCTCCGGCCACCCGCCAGGGGGCGCTCACGTCCGCGACAACAGCGCGGCCCGCCGGGCCGGGCCGGGCCGAACCGAACCGAGCCGCCGCTGCTCTGCACTCGGCACGGCCACACCCTGCTGCAGACCGGGCTCGTCCCTCTGTACGCGTCTGCCTGCGCATCAACACAACACGACCTTTTTTTTTTTTTTTTTCTCTCTACCGCCATCCCTCCTTCTCGCGTTTTACTCGTTGTTGCAGCAGCGGCGCACACCTACACATCCACAGCCCCAGCCGAGCCGGCCTCACCTCAGGGCCCGCCGCCAGCGTCTCCTCCTCGGGCACAGGTGCGGTGCTGTGGCCGCCCATCCAACCGCATTGCTGGCCGTCCAGCCACCAGGCGTTCCCACTGCCGCGAGCCACGCCGCGCACCGACCCTGCTGCAGAAAACGAAGCATAGCCAGAGACCGACCGATACACAAAGCAAGCCGTCGCCTCGCCTCTTGTCCTTCCTGCCTTCCTTCCGCCCCCGCCCTTCTCACACCACCGCCTCTCCACTTTCGCCCCCCCCCCTCCTTTTTTTTTTTTTTTTTTTTGTTTTCTTCTTTCTTTCTTTCTTTCTTTCTTTCTTTGGCCCTCTCTCCTTCCCGCCATGGCGGTTACGGCACCGCCTGCAGCGGCAGATTTTTTGCGCCCACACGCCTACTCCTACCACCATTAACCTTGCCCTGCCCTGCCCATCAACGTCGCAGTCGAACCGACGCTTGCCAACACACTGCCCACGTTCCTTTCTCTTTTCGGCCTACGCCCATTACGCGCCGCCGCCACAGCACCTTCCCTTCCCACAACACACCGACGTCATCACACGCACCCAAAACAGGGGCCACGACCGTGTTCCTCGCCCACTCCCATCCCGCACGGTACGCACATTCCCAACTACTACCGCGCACCCTCCCTTTCCAATCTGTGTGTCTCTGTGTCTGTGTCCTGTCCGCGCGTGACGCCTCTCAACATCCGCCGTCCCCCGTCCCGTTTTCGCCCCCATGCCGTCGTCGCGCCGCCTCCTCCCCGTCCACCGCCGCCCCTGTCCGCCCCGCACCACACCATACACCGCTGCTTGTCCCGGCCGTTGCCACCAAAGGCGCCGACCGCAAACGCGCCACGCCGCAGCCCCCGTGCGTCTCGCGCTCGCTTGCATCTCCGTGCCGACGCTGCCTCTCTTCCCACTCGCACTCGACCTCGACAACACAGTCTTTGGCTCCGCCACTGCGTGTTCCGGTGGTACGCACGCTGCAACACGTATGTATTCATTACCAGAGCGATGGCGAGGCATGACAGCATCTCTGTCTGACCAGAGAGTTCTTTATCGCTGCTAGTCGGCGCTTGGACCGCGCCAGACGACAGTAGTGGCACGCACCGGGTCGCCAGGAACAGTTGTTATATATATTGTAGCGCGAGTCGGGAGAGGTAGTAGTCGGTCGACAGTAGTAGCGGGTGGACGGTTGTACTGAGCGGGCGTCGGCGGCGTGCTCTGCTCGTCTCGCGACTCTGGTCACGGTTCGGGACGATGTATAGTATATTGTGTTATAATCAAAAAGGTGGTGTGACGCTGCATTGCGCAAATCTGATAACGTATGTTCATTGTACTTCTTTTGTTCAACAACAAAAGCCCCACTATTACTTTTTTTCTAAAGTAACTTTTGTCTCTTAACGAAAAACATTCACTTTTTAAAGACTACTTCCTATGGCATTTCCCTCCAAGGAGTGCAATTAATTACCAGCCAGCACTCATTCATTGCACACAGCTGTGTAAGGGGTATCTACAATTGAGGAGCGGATATAAATGCAATTTTTTTGTTTTTTTTTTGTGTGTGTGTTGTAACCTCCCAGCAAAATTTAAAATAATGGACAATGTTATTTACGGATGCTAATGGACATTGCGCTAATTGTAACCTCGCCCACAATGAGAGGTATTGAAAATGGCAACAAAAATGTGAAATTCGCAATCTGACTCAAATATAAAGTCTTCACACAACATTTACAAAAGTCCGTTCAGTGACAAGAAACTTCAATTAAACCGAAATATCGGTCTTTGGCCCTGTGCAAAACAATCAGAATTAAAGTCTTACCTCCGAATAAATGGATGTCACATTTCTGCTCTGGTTGTTGCGCAGCGCTTGGAGGAACTGCATTGCAAATAATAATATTCTTTTTTTTGTGATTTTAGTGACATTTTTCTTCAAAGACGTGGAATGAAATGTGAAGTGCAACGAACTCTTTAGTTCAATAAAAAATTAAATGTTTGAAAAATGCTTTTGAAATAAAAATTATTATTGGGGAACTTGTTGGAGAATAATTACAATTTTTCATTATCTAATGATTATATTAATTAACAGTATACCTTATTCACCATCTTGACCAGTGTTGCCGACCGCCTACATCACACAACCGCACTCGGCTGCTACTACTGACCGACCGCTCTGCATGACGACTATTAGCGTACTGCACGCGACGACTACTGACAGAGTACAGCCCTCAACTACACAGAGCTACGGACTCGCAACGACTACTGACAGACTGACTGACTGAGAACCGCTCGCAACACTCGCGCAGTCCAGCGCAAACTCTCTGGTCACAGATGCTACAATGTCTCGCCATCGCTACTATGTTACATACGTGTTTCAGTGTCTTTTTCATTGGGGTAACGATCTTTGGCTCTTTTTATTCTGAATACAGGGCCAAAGGTCAACGCTGCTGCCCTTATACAATTTATCAGGTTTCATTATGTCTGTTGCAATGTTACATACGGTTCACTCTTTCATTAATATTATCGTTGGGTTTGTTTTGTAGGGACGTTAACATTCTGGCACATTTTTATTATCATCGGACTCTCTGCTATTTGTGCAGGGAGGTTATACCTGGGTCCATTTCCATTTCCATTTACATTTTAATATTGATAGACTTTTTGTTTTCTTTTTTGTTTCTTGTTGTTTTTTTTTTTTTTTTTGTTTTGTTTTTCCCGCTCTCACCACCACCGCCGCATCACGCCTTCCGTTTTCTTGGTTTCTTTTCTGTTCTTCAACATCACCGCGCCCCATTTCCACACCACAGCCATCAGCCTCCAAGACGGGCGGGCGCAGTGTGCCATTTCCGGCGCACAAGCACACCCGTACGGTACTCTCCTCGCCCCCACGCCACCAACAACACAGCGACCACGCGGCTTTCAGGCATGGCACGGCACGGCACGGCACCGGCGAAATGCGCCGCCCCCGCCCCTCCGCGCATCCGTCCGTCTCGCCACGTTCACTGACAGCCGCGTCTGCGGCTACACCACGACAACCACAACACAACACCGCTCCCCTCCCTGGCAACTCACATTGTTTTTCTCCTCCTCTTTTGCACAAACCACAACGCCGAGCACAGGCGCAAGCCACCCACACCGCGCCCCTCCCCGTCCCGTCTTTGGCCGCCGCTCCTCGTTTCCTCGTTTGCCCCCTCCCATCTCCCGAAATGCCATGCCAGCAGCGTTACGCATGCCCCTCCCCTGTCCACACAACACTACCGCCTAACGAACAGCCTTTTCCGGGCCACATGCAGGGCACGCCCACCTCCAAACACTGCCAATTCACGGACGCACACACACACTTTCCCGACACCTTTCTGTACGGAGGGTGCGTCATCTCGACCGTGACAGAGTGACGGCAACTATCGACGATCCATTTCCCCCCACTGGTAAAACATGTCCACTAACACCTACATACATCATTCAAGTACACAGACAATAGCATACACACAATGGGAGGGCACACGAACATGGACGGCACGGCACTGTCATACACTCTTCCTCAGAACCATATCAACAAACGTTACGTACATCCGGGAAAGCGAAAGCGAACGCGAAAGCGAAAGCAAAAGCAAAGGCAAAGCCCAATGCAGCCGTCAAAGGTAACGTTCACCACGGCAGACACTTGCAGCCGCGCCGCCGTTAAACGCATTTCAGTGCGGCTCCAATACGCCTCCGACACGGGAACGTTCCGTTGCTCTACGAATGCGTTTCCTCCCCTTTTTCCCTTCCTCTCTCTTTTGCCCCCCCTCCTTGCACTCTTGCCTCATTCCTCACGTTCTGCCCAGACATTCGACCGATCAAAGTCAACCTTTCGTTACCGTTCTCAGCGCGACGGTGTACAACAGTATGACGGGTGTGCCCAAGACTTCGGTTCAGTTGCGTGACGCCGGTCTATCGCGCCGATCGACAGTTACTCAGGGGGCGACGGATCGGACCACGTCACCGACACACAAAACACTTTCAAACAAACAAATACATACCGGATGGACACAGACAAACACGTGTACAGACATTCGCCAAACAAACGACCGCCGCCGCCGCCGTCGTCGTCTAGCGTGCATCTTGAATGACGACATCGGTGTGCGTGCGTCGTACGCAATCAGTCAGACACGGCTATCAAACATCAGAGTCGAATGGTACATCATCGTGCGTGTCGCCGTACACGTACAGTACAATACAACAACAAAACAATGCGTCTTAATGGCACGTTCATTTCAACGTCACTCACACACCTCCACGCTGCAGTTACGTCGCACCATTGTCAAACTCGGCGTACAGCAAAGGGAATAGTGGGCGGCAAAAAAAACCAAACAAAAACATTTCACATTTCACCCTCGCCATGTATGATGTGCAAAAAAACAAACCCGCAAACGGCCGTCGTTACGGTGACACAAAAGTCGCCGATCACACTGTCCCCCCTCGCAGACGGGTAACACACACACACACACACACACACACCAACAACACCAATGGGTCAAAAACCACGCCAACGAGGCGTGCCACCATTCCACGCCACGGCGACCAACCTCGTGGCCGTACCCCGCGCAACACGCTTTGACGCGCCCCCCCACCCACAATCAAAATGCACACATACATCACAGCCGTCCACACAAACAACAACAACAATTCCGCCCTTCCCGCAAAAGGCAAGTTGGTGGCCCTGAAAAGGGCCGTTTTGCCGCTCTCGCAACGGAGGAGCCTTCTCCATCCTTCCTTCCATTCCAGAGCCACCTCCTTACTTGGAGCTCGTGTACTTGGTCACCGCCTTCGTGCCCTCGCTCACGGCGTGCTTGGCCAGCTCGCCAGGCAGCAACAGCCGCACAGCGGTCTGGATCTCGCGGGACGTGATGGTCGAGCGCTTGTTGTAGTGCGCCAGGCGAGAAGCCTCGGCCGCAATGCGCTCGAAAATGTCGTTCACGAAGCTGTTCATGATGCTCATCGCCTTCGACGAGATGCCCGTGTCAGGGTGCACCTGCTTCAGCACCTTGTAGATGTAGATGGCATAGCTCTCCTTCCTCTTGCGCTTCTTCTTCTTGTCGCCCTTCGAAATGTTCTTCTGCGCCTTGCCAGCCTTCTTGGCGGCCTTCCCGCTAGTCTTGGGCGGCATCTCGAACCAACGTACGGCAGCAGCAACACCAGTAGCAAGCGCTCCGCTCTAGTCAGCGTCTCCCCACACAGTGGCACCCGCCGAGAGAGGAGTGTCGGATGGGTACTAGACCCCTATATGCTTCAAGGCCCGGGACAAGAAGTCTCTTCCCTTGTATCTGATGTTTGGTTGTATGGGTGATGGATTACGAGCTCGTAGGAAGGTGGTGGCTTATGGATGAGGCAGAGCGTTAGAAGTTGAAATTAGAGCGTTAGATGTTGAAATTACGATCGATGATCATTCGTGGGAATTTGCTTCTAGGGTCTGGGGGTACATTGCCCAGTGACTGGATGAGGGGATGGGGTGAGGATTGAGTTCTTGTGTAGAAAGTTTCTGCTTGTCGTTGGATGATGTGGGTAATCTTCGTGACATTGTGTATTGTGTAAATATCAGTGTTAGGTAGGAAGCGGGGTGCGTTGGTGGCTATTCTGAGGAATCTGTTTTGGATGGTTTGCACTCTTTTCATGTGTGTGTCTGCAGTTGTGGCCCAAATTTCTGATCCGTATGTGATGACGGGTTGGATCAGTGCCTTGAAGAGGTTGAGCTTGGTTTTAATCTGAAGACCGTTCCCTTTGATGAGTGGGTACAGTTGATAGATGAGGCCTTGGCCACGGTTGTAGATGTGCTCAACGTGTTTTTTGAAAGTCAGTCTGGAGTCGAGGATGATTCCCAGGTATTTGACGTGTGGTCTCCAGGGTATCGGTGTTCCATTGAGAGATAGGTTTGCATCTTCTGGGATGGTTTTAAATGTGAACATTATGGCCTGCGTTTTGTCTGAATTTATAGTGATTTTCCATTTGAGGGCCCATTTTTGTATATCCTGGAGGTGTTCCTTTAGTTTTCTGGCGATGTATGATAAGTTAGAGCTGCTGCGAAATATCGCCGTATCATCAGCGAAGAGGGCTAGCTGCCCCCCCATCTGATGCGGGATGTCATTAGTGTACAAGGAGTACAGTGTGGGACCCATGACGGAGCCTTGGGGTACTCCTGCAGCAATTGGTCTGAGGTTGCTAGTCGTGTTGCTGATGGCAACGAAGAATTGCCTATTGCTAAGGAAGGATCGGATGATGAGGGTGAGGTGGAGAGGACAATTGTGGTCTAGGAGTTTGGAAATGAGTCCCGTGTGCCATACCTTGTCAAACGCCTTCTGTATGTCCAAGAATATGGCACCGGTGCTGTGGCGGATTTGACGGGCGTTACAGATATGTTCGACCAGTCGCATTGTTTGGTGGACGGTGTTGTGGTTTTCTCTAAAACCAAATTGCTGGGGGATGATAATGTTGTTGACGGAAAGGAAGTGGTTTAGGTGGGAAAGGATTATTCGTTCAAGAATCTTCCCTGGACAACTGAGGAGGGAGATTGGGCGATAGTTTTGAGGGAATAATAGGTCTTTTCCGGGTTTTGGTAGAGTGATCACCCTGGCAACTTTCCAGGGTTTTGGGAAATAGGAGAGATGAAGGCAGGCATTGTAGATTTTCGTTAGGAGATCTATGGAGATAGGAGGAAGGTGTTTAAGGTGGAGGGGGGATAGCTTGTCGGGACCTGGGGATTTCTTGTTTTGGAGTACTTTGATAAAGTTACATACTTCGTCGGACGCTATTTCGGGGAAGTGGGTTGCTACAGGAGCCCTTAGCCGCCGGGTCACACTTCTGATGATTGTTTCCTCGTGAGCGTCGGCTTCAGGGTCGTCCGTTTCAGGTGTTGTGAATTGTAGCTCCAGCGAGTTGGCCATTGCTTCAGCCTTACTCTGGTTGTCATAGACTAGTCCGTTTGGGCCATGAAGCGGTTTGATGGGTGCTGGGGGATTTTTTCTAGCTTTTGTGATTCGCCAGAGCTTGTCGGGGTTATCTTCAGTTTCTTTGAGGGTTTCCTCCCACCTCTTGCTATTGTGATCTTGCAATTCCCTTTTGATCTGTCGGCTTAGTTGGTCTGCTCGACGTCTGTCAGAAGGGTCGCGGAATTCTTGCCACCGTTTTCGGAAGTACTTTTTGTCAGCGAGGAGGTCCTGCAATTGTTGCGGTAGGAAGGATTTGGAGGTTTGATGGGTGATTATGGTGGTAGCTTTTCTGTGGCTTTCTGTGATAGCTTCAGTGAGGGATGTTATTGCTTGATTGATGCCTGCTTTAGAGTTGATGATAGGGAAGTTCGGAGTGTTGTTGGTCAGGAAAGCGTTATAGCGGTCCCAGTTGGTATGGGAGGTCTTGATGGTGCGTGAGTTTTCATGGTGGTGGCCATTGCCGCCTAGGGTGAGGAGGACAGGATTGTGATCAGAGTCTAGTTCGTTAAGTACCGAGAGGGAAGTGTTCCAATCGGTGTTTTGTAGGAGGAAGATGTCTAGGATGTCGGGACGGATGTTCGGGTTGATGTGGAAGTGGGTAGGAGTGTCGGGAGCCGCAACAATTACATTTCTCCTTGATTGGAGGAATTGGTGCATGAGTTGTCCATTCCTATTGGTTGCTCTGCAATTCCATGTGGCGTGCTTAGAGTTAAGGTCACCCCCCAGAATCACAGAGTGGCCCAGGTTGAGTAGAGATTGCAGGTCTCGTAGCACTAACCTTGGGCCTGCTGGCGGATTGTATGCAGCTATTAGAGTTGCGGGTTTGTTCTGGATTTTTAGTTCTATTGCGGTGGCTTCGGTCCTGGTCAGGTTTGGGAGGTCCAGCCTTCTGTGGGCATGCCTATTTTTAATAAGGATTGCAGTTCCGCCACCTGGTCGGTCGGCCCTGTCGTCTCTGTAAGTTGTGTAGTTCCTCACTTTAAATGTCTGGCCTGGTTGGAGGTGGGTTTCCGTGATGAGTGCGACGTCAACACAGTGTGTGTCTAGGAAGTCCTGAAGAGTCTGACGTTGAGTAAGAACGCCATTAGCGTTCCAGTTTATGATGTTGAATGGTTTGGCATGATTAATCTGATCCATTAAAGAAGTTAATGGCTGCTGTGCAGATGATACTGATTTTGGAGAAAGTATCAGTTGCTTGTCGGAGTTCAGCGACCGTTTGTTGGATGGTGGCCACTACTTTTTTGATATTTATCTGTGTAACCAGCCCTAGGAGCATTTTGATGTCTTCTCCAAGGCCTGGGGATTGTTCTGGTGCTGGTGGTTGTTGTTGAGGCTGCTGTCTAGTCCATGGTGATCGTGGCGTGAAGTTTGGGATTGGTTTAGGTTGATTGCGAAGTCCTGGGAATTGGGCTGCGTCTGGGCGGAATTCGGGCCGTTGCTGTTGCGCAGGGGCCTGTCTGTTTGTCTTCCTGGAGGTCCATTCTGCTAGCAGTTCTAAGTATTTGGGACACTTGCGATAGCTAGCCGTGTGTGCACCTTCACAGTTGGCGCATTGGCACCCGCCGCCAGCCGCCGCCGCACCTTTACCAGCTCGCCCTGTTGCGGCCGCCGACCAATGGGGCGCGCGCGCAACCGGCCGCCGCACCCGAGCCCATAAAGCACCCCCACCCCGGCTGCGCCGGCACGCACTCCGCTGCTCGACTCGCTGCCGCTCGCACCGGTCGTTTTCGTTTCCGTTTCGTGTGCACCGTCGCTAGCCCATCGCCATGTCCGGACGCGGAAAGGGAGGCAAAGTCAAGGGCAAGTCAAAGTCCCGCTCAAGCAGGGCTGGGCTCCAGTTCCCGGTCGGCAGAATCCACCGCCTCCTGCGCAAGGGAAACTACGCAGAGCGCGTCGGCGCCGGGGCGCCCGTCTACCTCGCCGCCGTCATGGAGTACCTCGCGGCTGAGGTGCTCGAGCTGGCCGGAAACGCGGCCCGCGACAACAAGAAGACGCGCATCATCCCGCGCCACCTGCAGCTTGCCATCCGCAACGACGAGGAGCTCAACAAGCTCCTGTCGGGCGTCACCATCGCACAGGGTGGTGTCCTGCCCAACATCCAGGCCGTCCTGCTGCCAAAGAAGACCGAGAAGAAGGCCTAAAGGAGGCCAGGCAATCGCAGCGCCGCGTGCTCCCCTGCACGCAACGCGCTTTGCCGGCTCGGCCCACAACAATCGGCCCTTTTCAGGGCCACCACACACACCTACGTCCAAAGCAAAATTTCAGTCGTCCTCGCCGCACCTTGTTTTGTTTTAACTTTGCACTGTCACAGCACAGCCGCCGCCGGCGCACGTCCGCCATCTTGTCGTCCACACAGCCCGTGTGGCCCAACACACACACACACACACACACACACACACACACACACACATTTTGCACGGTCGCAGTCGCCTTCCAAACCGACAACGGCAGCAATAATGACCATTGTTAAAGGGAGGCGTGTCGACACACCGCCCTCCACTCCCGCGCGCAACGGCCGTCGACACGAACGAAACAGCTGATCCGGCCGCCTATGCCCACACGCCTTGCCTCGGAAACCCCAACGCCGCCGCAAACAAACACACAGAGACAAACCACGCAAGCAAATAATCACCGCCTCTCGCACAACAACACACAGCCCGCCATCTCCGTCGCGATCGATACAAAGACACACAATAACAAACACACAAACGAAGCAGCTCCACACACAGCCAGCCACATGACACGTTTCCTTTCCTTCTCCCCTCCCAGTCACATCACGTCGCTCAAACGGAAAGAAAGAAAGAAACAAACAAACAAACAACACAGCGCACACACGCAGCAACAACACAGACTCTTTCGCACTTTTCAACTTCCGAACAGTGTGGTGGCCCTGAAAAGGGCCGTTTTCTAGTCTCTCCCACCCACAAGCACGGCCGCGGGAAGGCCAGCGCCCGCTGCGACGCAGCCTAACCGCCGAAACCGTACAGGGTGCGCCCCTGCCTCTTCAGGGCGTACACCACGTCCATGGCCGTCACAGTCTTGCGCTTGGCGTGCTCAGTGTACGTCACCGCGTCGCGGATCACGTTCTCCAGGAACACCTTCAGCACCCCGCGGGTCTCCTCGTAGATCAGACCAGAGATGCGCTTCACGCCGCCCCTGCGAGCCAGGCGGCGGATGGCGGGCTTCGTGATGCCCTGGATGTTGTCGCGCAACACCTTGCGGTGCCGCTTGGCGCCACCCTTGCCGAGCCCCTTTCCTCCCTTGCCGCGGCCTGTCATCCTTCCTTCCTCGGGCAAAGCAAAACGTGCACAAACAGCAGCTGCAGCGGCTGGCGAGTCGGCTACGGTCTGCGCCCAGCGCGCCCGCCGCCCCCCTATATAGACTCTGGCCCGCCCTCCCCCCACCACGCGCAACCGAGGGCATATAAGCGCAGCACGGAGGCGCGCGGGCCCGTTGTCAAGGCAGCACCGGACGCCGCGCCGCACCTAACCTCCACGCACGCCGCTCCGCTACCGCTACCGCCATGGCCCGCACAAAGCAAACGGCCCGCAAGTCCACCGGCGGAAAGGCGCCGCGCAAACAGCTCGCCACCAAGGCGGCGAGGAAGAGCGCGCCCGCCACCGGAGGCGTCAAGAAGCCCCACCGCTACAGGCCGGGCACCGTCGCCCTGCGAGAAATCAGGCGCTACCAGAAGAGCACAGAGCTGCTCATCCGCAAGCTGCCATTCCAGCGCCTAGTGCGCGAGATCGCCCAGGACTTCAAGACCGACCTGCGCTTCCAGAGCTCCGCAGTCATGGCCCTGCAGGAGGCCAGCGAGGCCTACCTCGTCGGCCTCTTCGAAGACACCAACCTGTGCGCAATCCACGCCAAGCGCGTCACCATCATGCCCAAGGACATCCAGCTCGCGCGCCGCATCCGCGGCGAGCGCGCCTAAACCGCGCCGCGGCACCGCACCGCACAAACAAAAACGGCCCTTTTCAGGGCCACTAACATCTCTCCGTCGCGAGCAAACTTTGTCGGTCGCCTGCCTCTCGCCCCGCAACCCAAAAACAAAAACCACCACTTCCCGTCCGTCCGCCACACCCGCTCACTCTGCCTGCCTGCTAGCAGCGCGCAACAATCACACATCATCCCTCCCCGGCGCTCAAAGCGCACAATACCCAACGGCCGACGTCACACCGCACGGGTGGCTGGCCGGCCGCCGCTTTCGTTTCGAAAACAAAACAACCCGCACTCCACTCCGACGGCCAACGGCCAGGCAGGCGCGCTCGCTCGCTCTACACGCCACCGAAATCCCCGCCGACTCCTTCCGCATCTCAACGTGCCCCCCGTTGCAAAACATAACACACACACACACACACACACACACACACACACAAAGGAACAAAACAAAACAAAGACCAGACACGACTCGACAAGACAGACATCCGAGAAGAACGAACGCAGGCAAGCCAACCAACGTATTCAAACAAAACAACGTGACAGAAAACCAACCGTCGGCCGCCGCCACAAACACGGCGACAATCAACCACGACAACAACAACAACAACAACAACAACAACACCGCTTACCGCTACCGCCGCCCACACCCGCCACCGACCCCCGCAATCCAACCACCACGGCACGCAAACAGCATCCCCACGGGCATACAGAAACGCCAGACAGACACCCACACCAAACGCAACACGACAATCAAAACCTTCCCCGACGTGCTTTGATGGCCCTGAGAAGGGCCGTTTTGGGCCGCGCGTCTCTTGCGCGCCACTAGACGACGACGGGGGGTGGGGACGACGGAGTCAAGCGCCAAACCCTTCCATTCCCATCTCTTTCTCCTCTACTCTACTTCTTCTTCTTGGGCGAAGCCTTCGCCTTAGACGGCGTCGTCGCCTTCTTCGGGCGCGGCGCCTTCGGCTTCTTCGTCGGAACCTTGGCGGCCTTCTTCGCCTTCGACGGCGACTTGGCCTTGGCCGGCTTGGCCGCAGCCGCCTTCTTCGCACCCGCGGGAGCGGCCGACGCCGCAGACGCCTTCTTGGCGGCGCCCGCCTTCCGACCGGTCGCCGCCTTCACGCCACCAGCCTTCTTTGCGCCGGCCGCACGGGCGCCCTTCTTCTCCTTGCTGGCCGGAGCGGCGCGCTTCTTCTTGGCACCGCCGGCACGAGCCTTGCCGCCCTCGGCCGCCCCCCCGCCGCCGGCGCCGGCAAGCTTGAACGAGCCGGACGCGCCCTTCCCCTTCGTCTGCACCAGCTCGCCCGCCACGACGGCCGACTTGAGGTACTTCTTGATAAACGGCGCCAGCTTCTCCGCGTCCAGCTTGTAGTGCGCGGCTATGTACTTCTTGATCGCCTGCAGCGACGACCCGCCGCGCTCCTTCAGACTCTTGATGGCGGCCGTCACCATCTCAGAGGTGCGCGGGTGCGCAGGCTTGGCGCGCGGCTTCTTCGCAGACGACGCAGACTTGGCCTTCTTCGTAGTGCCGGTGGCGGCGGGTGCCGCAGCAGTCTCGTTCGTAGCCGCCTGATCTGCCATTTCGACGACGCGCGTAACACACAGCGAGAGCGAGCGGGACGGCAGGCACGCAAGCACAGCACAGCAGCAGAGCAGAGAATCACAAGGCCCAGCCAGTGTCGCGGGCGGGCGCGGACGGCCGAGAGAGCGGCCGCCACTCTGCGCGCCGCCGCGCCGCGCCTCCCGCGCTTGCTACCGCCCAACGTCCGACAGCCTGTGCGGAGCAGCCCCAAACCTGCG
Source organism: Schistocerca americana (assembly GCF_021461395.2). Taxonomy (NCBI): domain Eukaryota; kingdom Metazoa; phylum Arthropoda; class Insecta; order Orthoptera; family Acrididae; genus Schistocerca; species Schistocerca americana. The sequence continues at coordinate 74,133,522 of NC_060126.1, read as the reverse complement.
CCACAACCGCCCGCGCCTTTCAAACCACCGAGGATGGGGCTACACACAGCCACACCACAGTCGCCAACCAGTCGCCACGGCAGCGCCGCAAACCACGGCCAAACTGCAGCTACCGCGCGCTACAGCCTGGGTCGGCCCGCCGAGAATCGCCGCCCCCGCCCAAATGCCGCCCCCACAGCCCCAGCCGACGACCCGCCACAATGGCCAAACCTTCGGCAAAACTCCCACACCGTCGCCGCGGCAGCCCGGCCAGCGCGGCCGGCGCCACAGCCACACAAGCCGAGGCGTGCGGCGATGACGGCCGTGCAAACGCGCCTCCGCCGCCCCATCGCCTTCCGTCGCCCTCCCGCCGTTTCCCGATCGGCCCGCAGCCGTCGGGCCACATCGCGCGCCGTCCTCCTCCTCTCGCCCGCCAACATTCACAGCCGTTTCTCAACAATTGCCCGCCGCAAACGGACGCCGCCTGCGCAACAGGCGCCGCCGCCCCTCGCCGCTTCCGACCCAACCCCTCGACCGAGGCAAACCGCAATCCGAATCTACAGACCAACCCAATCTGCCGTCAAGCACACACGACAGCCGACCTTACACGTTACGCGTTACACATTACGTTTACACGTCTACGTTAGGTTAGGTTAGGTGGACGTGGGTTAGGTTAAGGGGACTTGGGTTAGGTTAAGCGTCAAACTTAGGTTAAGCATTCAAACACGTCAGGCGTCAGAGGTTAGGTTAGGTTGGGTTAGGTTAGGTTAGGTTAGGTTAGGTTAGGTTAGGTTAGGTTAGGTTAGGTTACACGTTAGGTTAAGGGGTCAGTGCTAGGTTAAGAAGCGTCAAACGTAGGTTAAAAAAGCGTTCAAACGTGAGGCGTGAGCCGGACAGCTTACCTTACGTAGACGTTAGGGGCTCACAGGCTGAGCTCACCTCGCCACACCACAGGTTAGGTTCGGTTCGGTTCGGTTCGGTTCGCTCGGCTCAGCGTAAAGCGCCGAGGTCAGGGTTACGTTCGTTCACCTTCGGGCGCCACACTTTCGGTTGAAAGGTCGCGACGGGACGACGTCGGCAGGCACGCCGCAAACGAACAAAAACGTACAGACGACGTCGGAAACCGCCGACAGACGGGGGAGCAGCACGACCACGACCAGACACCGAGCGCGAACGAGACACACGCGAACCACCCCCACCGGCCAAAGGGCACCACACAACAACCCAGAGCACCACGTGTCGACACCAGAGCAACCCGCCGCTCACGCGACATGGCTGGCACCGAAGGGCAACCGCCCGCAACTGCGCTTTCCGCGCCGGCCCGGATGCACGTCGTGCTACAACAACACCACTACCGTACACAGCCGCTGTTCACAACATCACTATCAATGGCGCGCCCGCGGCTCGCCGCCGTCGCAGTCGCAGCCCCAACGCCAGCACTTTTGCACCACCATTCACACGCACCGCAACACAGCTCGCCGACACAGCCGAACAAAACAAACACCACACAACAACAGCAACAGCAACAACGCCGCCGCCTCTACTTGTGCCGGCGACCCACCCCGCCGATGGCGCACCTTTCGCCAGCCGGCAATCGACACACACGCACCCACCCACCGGGGCCCAGTGCAAAAAAAAAAAAAAAAAACACACAAAAACAAAAAAACCAAACAACACAAACGACACGGGAAGCGCACACCGCCACTTCGCGCGCACGCCACCAACCAGTCGTCGTCTCAAAATAACAAACACAAACAAAATAAACTAACAACTAGGGCAACACAAAACAAAAACGCCTCGCACGAACCGCCCACAAAAAGGACAAGCACACGCACAGCCTCTGCTGACGACCACGACGCAGCGGCACGCTGCTCCTGTCCCGCGCCCCGCGCCCCACTCGATTCACAACTCACGCGACACCGTCAACGACGGGCTCGCTTCCCGCAACCTACCACCTTTCCGCCACGACGCACAGCCCCAGCCCCACCCGACGACGCCCGTGGCAACGACTGCACTTTCACCACCGCCTCCCCCTTCCCCCCCAAAACACACACACACACACAGCCAGCCAAAAACGCACTCGCGACCCACACATGCACGTGCATCGGCACACGCCAACCAGTCAACGTCGACAACCACACGCAAGGCTCGAAACGAAACCGGCGTCCTTCCACGTTGCCATCAAGCTACGCGACACAAGACACAAGGAACCAACACAACAGCCGGCCCCACTAATTCCCACTCTCACGCCGCAAAAAGCACACCGAAACCGCCAAACGCACGCACATTCCCCTTCGCACTGACACCACCGACCGGCTCGCTACCACACACCTCTCGGCAGCCGTTTCACGCCAATTCGCCACACCGCCCACACAGTCGACAAGCGCCCGCCCTGTACGGCACACGCAACGACGCAGCGCAGCAAAGGGCGCCCGCAACACATACCTCTCCGCCGCCCGACGCGCCAACCGCCACACCACACCGCCAGCCACTCGCAAATTGTGCACTGCCACCAGCCACACGTCCAACACGCCGCGCCGCCTCCGGCCACCCGCCAGGGGGCGCTCACGTCCGCGACAACAGCGCGGCCCGCCGGGCCGGGCCGGGCCGAACCGAACCGAGCCGCCGCTGCTCTGCACTCGGCACGGCCACACCCTGCTGCAGACCGGGCTCGTCCCTCTGTACGCGTCTGCCTGCGCATCAACACAACACGACCTTTTTTTTTTTTTTTTTCTCTCTACCGCCATCCCTCCTTCTCGCGTTTTACTCGTTGTTGCAGCAGCGGCGCACACCTACACATCCACAGCCCCAGCCGAGCCGGCCTCACCTCAGGGCCCGCCGCCAGCGTCTCCTCCTCGGGCACAGGTGCGGTGCTGTGGCCGCCCATCCAACCGCATTGCTGGCCGTCCAGCCACCAGGCGTTCCCACTGCCGCGAGCCACGCCGCGCACCGACCCTGCTGCAGAAAACGAAGCATAGCCAGAGACCGACCGATACACAAAGCAAGCCGTCGCCTCGCCTCTTGTCCTTCCTGCCTTCCTTCCGCCCCCGCCCTTCTCACACCACCGCCTCTCCACTTTCGCCCCCCCCCCCTCCTTTTTTTTTTTTTTTTTTTGTTTTCTTCTTTCTTTCTTTCTTTCTTTCTTTCTTTGGCCCTCTCTCCTTCCCGCCATGGCGGTTACGGCACCGCCTGCAGCGGCAGATTTTTTGCGCCCACACGCCTACTCCTACCACCATTAACCTTGCCCTGCCCTGCCCATCAACGTCGCAGTCGAACCGACGCTTGCCAACACACTGCCCACGTTCCTTTCTCTTTTCGGCCTACGCCCATTACGCGCCGCCGCCACAGCACCTTCCCTTCCCACAACACACCGACGTCATCACACGCACCCAAAACAGGGGCCACGACCGTGTTCCTCGCCCACTCCCATCCCGCACGGTACGCACATTCCCAACTACTACCGCGCACCCTCCCTTTCCAATCTGTGTGTCTCTGTGTCTGTGTCCTGTCCGCGCGTGACGCCTCTCAACATCCGCCGTCCCCCGTCCCGTTTTCGCCCCCATGCCGTCGTCGCGCCGCCTCCTCCCCGTCCACCGCCGCCCCTGTCCGCCCCGCACCACACCATACACCGCTGCTTGTCCCGGCCGTTGCCACCAAAGGCGCCGACCGCAAACGCGCCACGCCGCAGCCCCCGTGCGTCTCGCGCTCGCTTGCATCTCCGTGCCGACGCTGCCTCTCTTCCCACTCGCACTCGACCTCGACAACACAGTCTTTGGCTCCGCCACTGCGTGTTCCGGTGGTACGCACGCTGCAACACGTATGTATTCATTACCAGAGCGATGGCGAGGCATGACAGCATCTCTGTCTGACCAGAGAGTTCTTTATCGCTGCTAGTCGGCGCTTGGACCGCGCCAGACGACAGTAGTGGCACGCACCGGGTCGCCAGGAACAGTTGTTATATATATTGTAGCGCGAGTCGGGAGAGGTAGTAGTCGGTCGACAGTAGTAGCGGGTGGACGGTTGTACTGAGCGGGCGTCGGCGGCGTGCTCTGCTCGTCTCGCGACTCTGGTCACGGTTCGGGACGATGTATAGTATATTGTGTTATAATCAAAAAGGTGGTGTGACGCTGCATTGCGCAAATCTGATAACGTATGTTCATTGTACTTCTTTTGTTCAACAACAAAAGCCCCACTATTACTTTTTTTCTAAAGTAACTTTTGTCTCTTAACGAAAAACATTCACTTTTTAAAGACTACTTCCTATGGCATTTCCCTCCAAGGAGTGCAATTAATTACCAGCCAGCACTCATTCATTGCACACAGCTGTGTAAGGGGTATCTACAATTGAGGAGCGGATATAAATGCAATTTTTTTGTTTTTTTTTTGTGTGTGTGTTGTAACCTCCCAGCAAAATTTAAAATAATGGACAATGTTATTTACGGATGCTAATGGACATTGCGCTAATTGTAACCTCGCCCACAATGAGAGGTATTGAAAATGGCAACAAAAATGTGAAATTCGCAATCTGACTCAAATATAAAGTCTTCACACAACATTTACAAAAGTCCGTTCAGTGACAAGAAACTTCAATTAAACCGAAATATCGGTCTTTGGCCCTGTGCAAAACAATCAGAATTAAAGTCTTACCTCCAAATAAATGGATGTCACATTTCTGCTCTGGTTGTTGCGCAGCGCTTGGAGGAACTGCATTGCAAATAATAATATTCTCTTTTTTTGTGATTTTAGTGACATTTTTCTTCAAAGACGTGGAATGAAATGTGAAGTGCAACGAACTCTTTAGTTCAATAAAAAATTAAATGTTTGAAAAATGCTTTTGAAATAAAAATTATTATTGGGGAACTTGTTGGAGAATAATTACAATTTTTCATTATCTAATGATTATATTAATTAACAGTATACCTTATTCACCATCTTGACCAGTGTTGCCGACCGCCTACATCACACAACCGCACTCGGCTGCTACTACTGACCGACCGCTCTGCATGACGACTATTAGCGTACTGCACGCGACGACTACTGACAGAGTACAGCCCTCAACTACACAGAGCTACGGACTCGCAACGACTACTGACAGACTGACTGACTGAGAACCGCTCGCAACACTCGCGCAGTCCAGCGCAAACTCTCTGGTCACAGATGCTACAATGTCTCGCCATCGCTACTATGTTACATACGTGTTTCAGTGTCTTTTTCATTGGGGTAACGATCTTTGGCTCTTTTTATTCTGAATACAGGGCCAAAGGTCAACGCTGCTGCCCTTATACAATTTATCAGGTTTCATTATGTCTGTTGCAATGTTACATACGGTTCACTCTTTCATTAATATTATCGTTGGGTTTGTTTTGTAGGGACGTTAACATTCTGGCACATTTTTATTATCATCGGACTCTCTGCTATTTGTGCAGGGAGGTTATACCTGGGTCCATTTCCATTTCCATTTACATTTTAATATTGATAGACTTTTTGTTTTCTTTTTTGTTTCTTGTTGTTTTTTTTTTTTTTGTTTTGTTTTTCCCGCTCTCACCACCACCGCCGCATCACGCCTTCCGTTTTCTTGGTTTCTTTTCTGTTCTTCAACATCACCGCGCCCCATTTCCACACCACAGCCATCAGCCTCCAAGACGGGCGGGCGCAGTGTGCCATTTCCGGCGCACAAGCACACCCGTACGGTACTCTCCTCGCCCCCACGCCACCAACAACACAGCGACCACGCGGCTTTCAGGCATGGCACGGCACGGCACGGCACCGGCGAAATGCGCCGCCCCCGCCCCTCCGCGCATCCGTCCGTCTCGCCACGTTCACTGACAGCCGCGTCTGCGGCTACACCACGACAACCACAACACAACACCGCTCCCCTCCCTGGCAACTCACATTGTTTTTCTCCTCCTCTTTTGCACAAACCACAACGCCGAGCACAGGCGCAAGCCACCCACACCGCGCCCCTCCCCGTCCCGTCTTTGGCCGCCGCTCCTCGTTTCCTCGTTTGCCCCCTCCCATCTCCCGAAATGCCATGCCAGCAGCGTTACGCATGCCCCTCCCCTGTCCACACAACACTACCGCCTAACGAACAGCCTTTTCCGGGCCACATGCAGGGCACGCCCACCTCCAAACACTGCCAATTCACGGACGCACACACACACTTTCCCGACACCTTTCTGTACGGAGGGTGCGTCATCTCGACCGTGACAGAGTGACGGCAACTATCGACGATCCATTTCCCCCCACTGGTAAAACATGTCCACTAACACCTACATACATCATTCAAGTACACAGACAATAGCATACACACAATGGGAGGGCACACGAACATGGACGGCACGGCACTGTCATACACTCTTCCTCAGAACCATATCAACAAACGTTACGTACATCCGGGAAAGCGAAAGCGAACGCGAAAGCGAAAGCAAAAGCAAAGGCAAAGCCCAATGCAGCCGTCAAAGGTAACGTTCACCACGGCAGACACTTGCAGCCGCGCCGCCGTTAAACGCATTTCAGTGCGGCTCCAATACGCCTCCGACACGGGAACGTTCCGTTGCTCTACGAATGCGTTTCCTCCCCTTTTTCCCTTCCTCTCTCTTTTGCCCCCCCTCCTTGCACTCTTGCCTCATTCCTCACGTTCTGCCCAGACATTCGACCGATCAAAGTCAACCTTTCGTTACCGTTCTCAGCGCGACGGTGTACAACAGTATGACGGGTGTGCCCAAGACTTCGGTTCAGTTGCGTGACGCCGGTCTATCGCGCCGATCGACAGTTACTCAGGGGGCGACGGATCGGACCACGTCACCGACACACAAAACACTTTCAAACAAACAAATACATACCGGATGGACACAGACAAACACGTGTACAGACATTCGCCAAACAAACGACCGCCGCCGCCGCCGTCGTCGTCTAGCGTGCATCTTGAATGACGACATCGGTGTGCGTGCGTCGTACGCAATCAGTCAGACACGGCTATCAAACATCAGAGTCGAATGGTACATCATCGTGCGTGTCGCCGTACACGTACAGTACAATACAACAACAAAACAATGCGTCTTAATGGCACGTTCATTTCAACGTCACTCACACACCTCCACGCTGCAGTTACGTCGCACCATTGTCAAACTCGGCGTACAGCAAAGGGAATAGTGGGCGGCAAAAAAACCAAACAAAAACATTTCACATTTCACCCTCGCCATGTATGATGTGCAAAAAAACAAACCCGCAAACGGCCGTCGTTACGGTGACACAAAAGTCGCCGATCACACTGTCCCCCCTCGCAGACGGGTAACACACACACACACACACACACACACACACCAACAACACCAATGGGTCAAAAACCACGCCAACGAGGCGTGCCACCATTCCACGCCACGGCGACCAACCTCGTGGCCGTACCCCGCGCAACACGCTTTGACGCGCCCCCCCACCCACAATCAAAATGCACACATACATCACAGCCGTCCACACAAACAACAACAACAATTCCGCCCTTCCCGCAAAAGGCAAGTTGGTGGCCCTGAAAAGGGCCGTTTTGCCGCTCTCGCAACGGAGGAGCCTTCTCCATCCTTCCTTCCATTCCAGAGCCACCTCCTTACTTGGAGCTCGTGTACTTGGTCACCGCCTTCGTGCCCTCGCTCACGGCGTGCTTGGCCAGCTCGCCAGGCAGCAACAGCCGCACAGCGGTCTGGATCTCGCGGGACGTGATGGTCGAGCGCTTGTTGTAGTGCGCCAGGCGAGAAGCCTCGGCCGCAATGCGCTCGAAAATGTCGTTCACGAAGCTGTTCATGATGCTCATCGCCTTCGACGAGATGCCCGTGTCAGGGTGCACCTGCTTCAGCACCTTGTAGATGTAGATGGCATAGCTCTCCTTCCTCTTGCGCTTCTTCTTCTTGTCGCCCTTCGAAATGTTCTTCTGCGCCTTGCCAGCCTTCTTGGCGGCCTTCCCGCTAGTCTTGGGCGGCATCTCGAACCAACGTACGGCAGCAGCAACACCAGTAGCAAGCGCTCCGCTCTAGTCAGCGTCTCCCCACACAGTGGCACCCGCCGCCAGCCGCCGCCGCACCTTTACCAGCTCGCCCTGTTGCGGCCGCCGACCAATGGGGCGCGCGCGCAACCGGCCGCCGCACCCGAGCCCATAAAGCACCCCCACCCCGGCTGCACCCACCTAAAACCGGGAGTAAGAGCGACAGTTCCCAATTACGTTAGCTACCGTAAAGACAGGCCAACCCAAGGCGGAGGAGTGGCCATATATGTAAAAAGAGGGATCCCCCACCACCAGGTATTCTTACCAGCTACCAACAAAATCGAAGCAGTGGCGGTGGAAGTAACCACAGCCACTGGACCCCTAACAATTGTTGCAGTCTACCGACCCCCACATGACCAGATAGATGAGGGAGACATAGCTGCTCTAGGGCAAATTGAAGGCAAACTCGTAATAGGGGGAGACTTCAATGCCAAACACCCTGACTGGAATTCTAGAGTAACCTCCAGAGCAGGCGCCAAACTGCAACAACTAGCGCGCACCCACCACTTCGAAACATGGGGTCCAGTCGAGCCCACACATTTTCCGAAAAACGGAAGCAGGCCCGATGTGTTAGACATAGCTCTCACCAGGAGGATCGCAGGATTTGTGACCGCAAGGACAATCAACAGAATGTCCTCCGACCACAACCCAGTGATTCTAGAAGTCGATGTGGGAGAATGGGTAGCACTCCCACGGTACCAGACGTCGTACAAACGTACAAACTGGGAGCGATACCAAGAAACTGTCGCCTCTGATATCGCTCGCGCTCCGCCACCCACTGCTGAAACAGTAGAACAAGCGCTACAAGACCTAACAGGCACCATCTTGCAGGCAGCGGAAGAAGCCACCCCTCCACAAAGGGAGGGCCCACCGCCGCAAATACAGCTCCCAGAACACTTGCTAGCTCAAATTCGACACAAGAACAGAGTGGCAAAAGAGTGGAAGATCACCAGAAATCAGGCCACCAGGAGGCTGCTCAATCGTCTACAGAGAGAGCTGAAGGTAGCGCTCAATGAGCACAGAAACCAGCAATGGCAAAACCGCCTCACATCTCTCAAAGTAGACGATCATACACTATGGCAAGCGACCAAACAGTTTACAAAACGACGCGCTAGGATGCCGCCACTGCATGGCGAGCGGGGACTGGTCTACAGCCATGCTGGAAAGGCCAACGCCCTCGCCGACTCCTTTGAGAAGCAGTTCCAAGCGGCAGAACCTCAGGATGAAGAACATGAAGAGGTAGTCAGTCGTCAACTGGCCGTCTTCCTCAACGCTGAGGAGGACCCAGAGGACGAACCCATACTTTTTGCCCCCGAGGACGTGGCAAGAGTAATCAGGTCCCTCCCTACAAAAAAGGCGCCAGGGCACGACAGTGTCACAAACCAGTTAGTCAAAAAACTCCCACCCACAGCGATCACACACCTCGCGAACGTCCTCAACGAGATTACTCGTTCCCGTGTTTTCCCAGCTTGCTGGAAACATGCGGAAGTGGTCGCGATACACAAACCAGGGAAAGACCCTCTATTCCCGCAGCACTACAGGCCGATTAGCCTCTTGCCAACACTCAGCAAGATCTATGAGCGCCTCCTGCTAAGACCCATACAAGAACACATTACCAGAGAGCAAATTCTGCCGGATTTCCAATTTGGGTTCCGGCAGAACCACTCTGCCCCACAGCAGGTCATGAGAATGGTTGAAGCAGCCACAGAGGGCTTCAACCACAGAGGCTACTGCGGGATAGTGCTACTAGACGTAGCCAAAGCCTTTGATTCAGTATGGCATAGAGGGCTACTCTACAAGTTATACACACAAGGGTTTCCCGGGAGCATAGTTCAGCTCATTAAGAGCTATCTCACGAATAGGACTTTCTCCGTCAAAGTAGAAACTGCCACCTCCACCAGAAGGCGTATTCGTGCCGGGGTGCCACAGGGATCGGTCCTGGGGCCCGTATTGTACAGTTTGTACACTGCGGATACTCCGACGGTCCCCCTGGTGCACACTGCGCAGTACGCCGACGACACAGCCTTCTACACGAGAAATGCGAACAAGGACCTGGTCATCCGTAGGCTACAAAAGGTTTTAGATGACACAGAAACTTGGGCCCGTCGCTGGCGCATCACGATCAACTCCGAGAAGACGCAGGCAATGCTGATTACCCGCAGGCTCGGAAGGCGCGAACCTCCTCAACGTCCCCCCCTCCACCTTCACCTAAATGGAATCCAACTCCCCTGGCGCAGAACCGCCAAGTACCTTGGCGTAACCTTGGACTCTCGTCTTACGTGGAAACCCCACATAGACGAGGTCCATAGGAAGGTCTGCGCCAGAATGTCCATTCTATACCCTATCCTGAACACAAACAGCTCCCTTCCCTTCCCAGTAGCAGTAAATGTTTATCAGGCCCTGATCCGGCCAGTTATGGAGTATGCGTGCCCTGTCTGGGGATACGCGGCAAAGCAGCACCTGGACAAACTCCAGAGGCTGCAGAACCGCGCCCTCAGAAGGGCACAGCATCTACCACTCGGATTCCCCATAGACGACCTGCACGCCGCAGCCGAAATCCCACTCCTGAGAGAGCGTTTCCAGGATCTGGCAAGGGCCTTCTATGAGGGTTCTTCCAGATCCGAAAACGCGCTCATCCACTCCCTAGGTCGGTATGACATGTCCCGCGATAAGCACAAGCGCCCTATGACGATCTTCGACGACTAAGTCGAAGAGAAAATCCCAAAACCCAATCCCTAATCCAGTTCCTTCCCACATAACACCAATCTTTTCGCCTACCTCAGGCAAGTACTAGACTCACTCACAACAAACATCACAAGTCACAGACACCAAAAAACTATAGAAAAATCACACACACACGTTCACAGGGGAGTAAAAGCCGAAAGGCTACAAACTCCCCCACACACACTTCCCCAAAGAGGGGAAAGTAAAAGATGTGAGCAGCAGGCTGCGCCGGCACGCACTCCGCTGCTCGACTCGCTGCCGCTCGCACCGGTCGTTTTCGTTTCCGTTTCGTGTGCACCGTCGCTAGCCCATCGCCATGTCCGGACGCGGAAAGGGAGGCAAAGTCAAGGGCAAGTCAAAGTCCCGCTCAAGCAGGGCTGGGCTCCAGTTCCCGGTCGGCAGAATCCACCGCCTCCTGCGCAAGGGAAACTACGCAGAGCGCGTCGGCGCCGGGGCGCCCGTCTACCTCGCCGCCGTCATGGAGTACCTCGCGGCTGAGGTGCTCGAGCTGGCCGGAAACGCGGCCCGCGACAACAAGAAGACGCGCATCATCCCGCGCCACCTGCAGCTTGCCATCCGCAACGACGAGGAGCTCAACAAGCTCCTGTCGGGCGTCACCATCGCACAGGGTGGTGTCCTGCCCAACATCCAGGCCGTCCTGCTGCCAAAGAAGACCGAGAAGAAGGCCTAAAGGAGGCCAGGCAATCGCAGCGCCGCGTGCTCCCCTGCACGCAACGCGCTTTGCCGGCTCGGCCCACAACAATCGGCCCTTTTCAGGGCCACCACACACACCTACGTCCAAAGCAAAATTTCAGTCGTCCTCGCCGCACCTTGTTTTGTTTTAACTTTGCACTGTCACAGCACAGCCGCCGCCGGCGCACGTCCGCCATCTTGTCGTCCACACAGCCCGTGTGGCCCAACACACACACACACACACACACACACACACACACACACATTTTGCACGGTCGCAGTCGCCTTCCAAACCGACAACGGCAGCAATAATGACCATTGTTAAAGGGAGGCGTGTCGACACACCGCCCTCCACTCCCGCGCGCAACGGCCGTCGACACGAACGAAACAGCTGATCCGGCCGCCTATGCCCACACGCCTTGCCTCGGAAACCCCAACGCCGCCGCAAACAAACACACAGAGACAAACCACGCAAGCAAATAATCACCGCCTCTCGCACAACAACACACAGCCCGCCATCTCCGTCGCGATCGATACAAAGACACACAATAACAAACACACAAACGAAGCAGCTCCACACACAGCCAGCCACATGACACGTTTCCTTTCCTTCTCCCCTCCCAGTCACATCACGTCGCTCAAACGGAAAGAAAGAAAGAAACAAACAAACAAACAACACAGCGCACACACGCAGCAACAACACAGACTCTTTCGCACTTTTCAACTTCCGAACAGTGTGGTGGCCCTGAAAAGGGCCGTTTTCTAGTCTCTCCCACCCACAAGCACGGCCGCGGGAAGGCCAGCGCCCGCTGCGACGCAGCCTAACCGCCGAAACCGTACAGGGTGCGCCCCTGCCTCTTCAGGGCGTACACCACGTCCATGGCCGTCACAGTCTTGCGCTTGGCGTGCTCAGTGTACGTCACCGCGTCGCGGATCACGTTCTCCAGGAACACCTTCAGCACCCCGCGAGTCTCCTCGTAGATCAGACCAGAGATGCGCTTCACGCCGCCCCTGCGAGCCAGGCGGCGGATGGCGGGCATCGTGATGCCCTGGATGTTGTCGCGCAACACCTTGCGGTGCCGCTTGGCGCCACCCTTGCCGAGCCCCTTTCCTCCCTTGCCGCGGCCTGTCATCCTTCCTTCCTCGGGCAAAGCAAAACGTGCACAAACAGCAGCTGCAGCGGCTGGCGAGTCGGCTACGGTCTGCGCCCAGCGCGCCCGCCGCCCCCCTATATAGACTCTGGCCCGCCCTCCCCCCACCACGCGCAACCGAGGGCATATAAGCGCAGCACGGAGGCGCGCGGGCCCGTTGTCAAGGCAGCACCGGACGCCGCGCCGCACCTAACCTCCACGCACGCCGCTCCGCTACCGCTACCGCTACCGCCATGGCCCGCACAAAGCAAACGGCCCGCAAGTCCACCGGCGGAAAGGCGCCGCGCAAACAGCTCGCCACCAAGGCGGCGAGGAAGAGCGCGCCCGCCACCGGAGGCGTCAAGAAGCCCCACCGCTACAGGCCGGGCACCGTCGCCCTGCGAGAAATCAGGCGCTACCAGAAGAGCACAGAGCTGCTCATCCGCAAGCTGCCATTCCAGCGCCTAGTGCGCGAGATCGCCCAGGACTTCAAGACCGACCTGCGCTTCCAGAGCTCCGCAGTCATGGCCCTGCAGGAGGCCAGCGAGGCCTACCTCGTCGGCCTCTTCGAAGACACCAACCTGTGCGCAATCCACGCCAAGCGCGTCACCATCATGCCCAAGGACATCCAGCTCGCGCGCCGCATCCGCGGCGAGCGCGCCTAAACCGCGCCGCGGCACCGCACCGCACAAACAAAAACGGCCCTTTTCAGGGCCACTAACATCTCTCCGTCGCGGGCAAACTTTGTCGGTCGCCTGCCTCTCGCCCCGCAACCCAAAAACAAAAACCACCACTTCCCGTCCGTCCGCCACACCCGCTCACTCTGCCTGCCTGCTAGCAGCGCGCAACAATCACACATCATCCCTCCCCGGCGCTCAAAGCGCACAATACCCAACGGCCGACGTCACACCGCACGGGTGGCTGGCCGGCCGCCGCTTTCGTTTCGAAAACAAAACAACCCGCACTCCACTCCGACGGCCAACGGCCAGGCAGGCGCGCTCGCTCGCTCTACACGCCACCGAAATCCCCGCCGACTCCTTCCGCATCTCAACGTGCCCCCCGTTGCAAAACATAACACACACACACACACACACACACACACACACACACACACACACACACACACAAAGGAACAAAACAAAACAAAGACCAGACACGACTCGACAAGACAGACATCCGAGAAGAACGAACGCAGGCAAGCCAACCAACGTATTCAAACAAAACAACGTGACAGAAAACCAACCGTCGGCCGCCGCCACAAACACGGCGACAATCAACCACGACAACAACAACAACAACAACAACAACAACACCGCTTACCGCTACCGCCGCCCACACCCGCCACCGACCCCCGCAATCCAACCACCACGGCACGCAAACAGCATCCCCACGGGCATACAGAAACGCCAGACAGACACCCACACCAAACGCAACACGACAATCAAAACCTTCCCCGACGTGCTTTGATGGCCCTGAGAAGGGCCGTTTTGGGCCGCGCGTCTCTTGCGCGCCACTAGACGACGACGGGGGGTGGGGACGACGGAGTCAAGCGCCAAACCCTTCCATTCCCATCTCTTTCTCCTCTACTCTACTTCTTCTTCTTGGGCGAAGCCTTCGCCTTAGACGGCGTCGTCGCCTTCTTCGGGCGCGGCGCCTTCGGCTTCTTCGTCGGAACCTTGGCGGCCTTCTTCGCCTTCGACGGCGACTTGGCCTTGGCCGGCTTGGCCGCAGCCGCCTTCTTCGCACCCGCGGGAGCGGCCGACGCCGCAGACGCCTTCTTGGCGGCGCCCGCCTTCCGACCGGTCGCCGCCTTCACGCCACCAGCCTTCTTTGCGCCGGCCGCACGGGCGCCCTTCTTCTCCTTGCTGGCCGGAGCGGCGCGCTTCTTCTTGGCACCGCCGGCACGAGCCTTGCCGCCCTCGGCCGCCCCCCCGCCGCCGGCGCCGGCAAGCTTGAACGAGCCGGACGCGCCCTTCCCCTTCGTCTGCACCAGCTCGCCCGCCACGACGGCCGACTTGAGGTACTTCTTGATAAACGGCGCCAGCTTCTCCGCGTCCAGCTTGTAGTGCGCGGCTATGTACTTCTTGATCGCCTGCAGCGACGACCCGCCGCGCTCCTTCAGACTCTTGATGGCGGCCGTCACCATCTCAGAGGTGCGCGGGTGCGCAGGCTTGGCGCGCGGCTTCTTCGCAGACGACGCAGACTTGGCCTTCTTCGTAGTGCCGGTGGCGGCGGGTGCCGCAGCAGTCTCGTTCGTAGCCGCCTGATCTGCCATTTCGACGACGCGCGTAACACACAGCGAGAGCGAGCGGGACGGCAGGCACGCAAGCACAGCACAGCAGCAGAGCAGAGAATCACAAGGCCCAGCCAGTGTCGCGGGCGGGCGCGGACGGCCGAGAGAGCGGCCGCCACTCTGCGCGCCGCCGCGCCGCGCCTCCCGCGCTTGCTACCAGTGCCGACTGAGATGTCGCATAGTACGGACGGGGAGTTAGCGCGCGCGCGAGAAGCGAGCGACCACGTGCCGGCCGGCCGCGGTCCGATGGGGCTTGCCCCGTCGGCCGCCCCGCCATCAGCCGGCACACCTATGACGACTGGACCCGCGGTGGGGGGAAGTAATAGTACCCTTGCCGCGGAGCTGCCCCTGGATGACGAAATGGATTATTCTACGGACTCCGGCGATGCCTCCGTCGCCGATTCCGCTGAGCAGACATCGCAGCGCAGAAGAACTTGCCGCGATCGCGCTTCTGAACGGCGTCAACATCGACGTGAAGCAACCGCCGACGGCTTCCTGCAGCCGCCGCTAAAGAAACAAGCACGGCCCCAGCGCGTCGTTGCGAGAGAACTTGACGTGTCAAACCGCTATCAACCTCTCCAGGGGGAGGGAGCGACGCTTAATGAAGCCGCGTCGTCACTAGCGGAACAGCAGCAGCGCCGAGCAGCGGCACAACAACGAGCGGGAGAAGAGGCCCCGCCCCCCATGGACGATGAACAGCCGTCATCGCAGGACCGCTCACAGGCTCCGACATCGGCCCCGCATAGGAGGGTGCCACCTATTGTCCTCCGCTTCAAGGAATCTTACAAGAAGCTGCATACATGGCTGAAGACGCATTGCAAGCAGCCGTTCACGGTAAAGCAGGCAGGCGACGACACACTGAAGCTACAATTGTCGTCAACAGAAGACTACACCCTCACGGTTGACGAACTCGGGCGATCAGGCATCGCTATGTATACTTTCCCGGCGGTTCGCCCTCCGATCATCAAGACGCTTGTCAAGGGCATTCCGATGTCCTTGTCGCATGAAGACGTCAAGGAAGAGCTGCGCGACCTCGGTTTCGCCGCCTCCCTCGTCGAACATCATCGAATGCCGGGTACGAACCAGCACACAGGACATCGTATCATCATCTTACCTGATATCCCAGCGCATCGAGATATTTTCCAGCTTGACCGGTTTTATGACTTGTCCATCACCGTAGAAAGATTACGGAAGACGCGTGGCCCTGTACAGTGTTTCAGGTGCCAAGGATTTCGTCATGTCGCACGCTTGTGTACCATGGACTGGGTCTGCGTAAAATGCGGCGGCCCACATGATAGTCGAACGTGCACCAAGGCCAAGGAACAACCACCTACATGTGGTCTTTGCGGCGGACCTCATCCCGCCAACTTTCGCTCCTGCCCCAAACACAAGGAGGCGAGTCGACGGCAACGTGGCCTGCCTCCTGTCCCATCGAAGAGGACCACTGCTACGGGACGACGCCGCCAACAGCCACCGCCGCCGCCGCCGCCTGTACAGCCCAGCCGCGCTCAAGCTTGGCCCACACTAATGGACCGCCGTGCGGCCAAGATACGTGACGATCTCACAGTTGCAGACGCTCTCAAGCGGTCGCTACAGCAAGATGTCACTCCAGCAGCACCTGCCCGTCCGGCAGCGCCACAACGCCGGTGTGATCCGGCACCTCCAGCGGTTTCACCGCCTCTCCAGCCAGACCTGCAAGGAGTCTTCGCAATCCTCACACAAATTACTGCCTCTCTTGCTGAAGTCTCCAAAGCCATGTTGCAACTTCCAACCACCGTCGCCGCCGCTGTTGAGGCGACCATCAGCCGCGCCTTCCAGGCCCAAAGAGATGCTGCACCTACTCGACATGAATAGAGCACTTCACCTCGAAGACTTACGCATTGTGGCATACAACGCCAACAATCTTACGCATGATGTGCCGGAATTACACCAATTTCTTGTGGACAACAACGTGGACATCTGTATGCTTTCCGAGACGTTCCTCAAGCCAGGAATTCGCAGTAATATTGCTAATTATTGCTGCTACCGCACTGACCGACTGACGCATGGAGGCGGCACAGCAATATACATACGACGAACCATCCGACATCATGAAATTCAGCCACCTGCTACAAGGACTTTCGAAACGACTGCAGTGGTAGTGGAAACCAGAACCGGACCAGTGACGTTTCTAGCAGCCTACCGCAGCCCACGCCGACTCCTGGACCTCGACGACGCCCGACTCCTGCTACGAACACCCGGCAAACTATTCATCGCGGGCGATCTGAATTGTAAACATGCCGCCTGGAACTCTCAGGTCACCAATATGAGTGGACGTCTTCTTCTCCAGGCTGTGGAAGAAGCGCAGGCCTACGTTTGCGGCCCCGACGAGCCAACATGTTATCCCTCTCGCGGCAGACCTGATGTTATTGACGTGGCCATAACCAAGGGCATCCCGCAATTTATGAATGCGGAAACCCTAAATGCTCTTAATTCCGACCACCTGCCTGTACTGTTTGACTTGCACGTCGCTCCGGACCAATATGCCGGCCGTCTCAATTTGAAACACACAAACTGGGAACATTTTCGAGAGTGTGTTACATTCTCCGTTGACGTCATCAATGCAGATGAAGAGGTCTCTGAGGAGTCCGTAGGGACGCTCACCACCGCTATTACCGATGCCTTGGAGCTGGCTACACCACCACCCAAGCCTCCGCGACTCTCGCCGCCTGGACTACCACAGCACATCTTAGACAGCATCAGGACACGGAACAGGCTCTGCAGGGAGTGGCGCCTAACACGAAATGTCGACCTTAAGAAGCGGATTAATCAGCTACGCCGCGATATTAAGGCTGCAATCATCGCTCACAAGAACCAACAGTGGGCCGCCAAACTTCGATCATTCACGCCCGACCCCGCTAACTGGCAGGCCATCCGTTTCTTCACTAACCGTCGGACGCGCATCCCGCCGCTCGAGACTCCCGATCGAACTGCCTATCGTCCCACAGACAAGGCAAACCTGCTGGCTGATTCATTTGAAGTCAACTTTCGTCCGCTGAATGAGGGAGTGGACCCCCAGCGTGTCAATAACATCGATCAAGAGGCAGAAGCGCTGCTGCAAGAAGATGCAGACGACGACGGCGACGACCCCAATCCACCTGTTACCCCCGCAGAAGTGCAACATGCGATTCGAGCACTCCCATCGAACAAGGCTCCAGGATCTGACGACATAACTGGGCGGGTCCTAAAACAGTTGCCATGGACTGCAATAGTGCGGCTAGCCACTATTTTCAACTGGATACTCACCACTGCGACCTACCCAGCGGCGTGGAAGCACTCTGTTGTGGTACCTGTACCGAAACCCGGCAAAAACCGACGCCTTCCGACGAGTTATCGCCCGATTAGCCTGCTGCCACACGTCAGTAAATTGTTTGAGCGGCTTCTTCTACAACGACTTCAACACATCATCTCTCTCCGCAACATCTTACCCAATGAGCAGTTTGGATTTCGGAAAGGACATTCTACCAGTCACCAAATCATCCGAGTCGTCAACGACATCACAACCGCATTCAACAGGAAGGAGTTTTGTGGAGCAGTTCTCCTGGACATCACGAAAGCATTTGACAGCGTGTGGCATCAGGGGCTCATCTGGAAACTTAACTCGTTTGGCCTTCCACGAGCCTACGTCAAGCTGGTTGCCTCATACCTTCAACATCGCACTTTTGCAGTTCGAGTGGACGACGCACTCTCATCGGAACGGCCGATCTACGCGGGAGTGCCCCAAGGATCGGTACTTGGACCGGTGCTCTACACCCTGTATACGTCCGATCTCCCCACACCGCCGAGGGTCGAGAAAGCTATCTACGCGGATGATACGATGCTGTTCACACGAAGCCGTTGGCGCGACGTGATGAGGCCACGTCTTCAGAGTGCCTGCAACTTGTTGGAAGAATGGGCAACGAAATGGCGCATCCGATTCAATCCAGCCAAGACGCAAACGATCGTCTTCACGAAGCGAAGAACCATGCCAACACGACGACTACGACTGTACAATACGGAACTGGAGTGGCAAGACACAGTGCGCTACCTCGGGGTGATCCTCGATAAGAAACTAACATGGAAACCGCATGTGGACGACATCCGGAATAAAGTATCACAGCGCATGGGAGCGCTGTATCCTATAATCAACGAGGGCTCAGATCTTTCTGTCGAAAATGGCCTATTAATTTATCGCATGTACATTCGCCCCCTCATCGACTACGCGTGCGAAGTTTGGGGTAATGCTGCGAGGACTCATCTACAGAGACTCCAATCCCTTCAGAATAAGATACTTCGGCGGGTATTCCACGTACACCCGCAATTTCCGCACAAATACCTGCACGAAGCAGCTGAAGAACCAGAAGTGCTCCAGCGTCACCAAGAGATAGCGAGACGTTTCTACGAGAAAGCAATGATGTCCACTAACCCCCTCATCAGAGGCTTGGGGGAAGAACCTGATCCACACGACAGATACAGACGGCCGA
Source organism: Schistocerca americana (assembly GCF_021461395.2). NCBI lineage: Eukaryota > Metazoa > Arthropoda > Insecta > Orthoptera > Acrididae > Schistocerca > Schistocerca americana. The sequence goes on along the minus strand of NC_060126.1, from coordinate 74,114,169 downwards.
TCGCACTGCTCGCGAGATAATGCAGCAGTGCCCTTCAAAGTAAATTAGCTCCCTACCACATCATGCACGCACCCCGTGTCCGCACACACACAAGCCACACTGCAAATAAAGATGAACAAATTTAACACAACCCTCTCAAGATGTAGGAAATGCCGAAAGGTAAAACCTACGCCAGAAAGTTAGCAGATAACCTCAAGAAGCGGACGGAGCGCTTGCTACCGCCCAACGTCCGACAGCCTGTGCGGAGCAGCCCCAAACCTGCGCCACAACCGCCCGCGCCTTTCAAACCACCGAGGATGGGGCTACACACAGCCACACCACAGTCGCCAACCAGTCGCCACGGCAGCGCCGCAAACCACGGCCAAACTGCAGCTACCGCGCGCTACAGCCTGGGTCGGCCCGCCGAGAATCGCCGCCCCCGCCCAAATGCCGCCCCCACAGCCCCAGCCGACGACCCGCCACAATGGCCAAACCTTCGGCAAAACTCCCACACCGTCGCCGCGGCAGCCCGGCCAGCGCGGCCGGCGCCACAGCCACACAAGCCGAGGCGTGCGGCGATGACGGCCGTGCAAACGCGCCTCCGCCGCCCCATCGCCTTCCGTCGCCCTCCCGCCGTTTCCCGATCGGCCCGCAGCCGTCGGGCCACATCGCGCGCCGTCCTCCTCCTCTCGCCCGCCAACATTCACAGCCGTTTCTCAACAATTGCCCGCCGCAAACGGACGCCGCCTGCGCAACAGGCGCCGCCGCCCCTCGCCGCTTCCGACCCAACCCCTCGACCGAGGCAAACCGCAATCCGAATCTACAGACCAACCCAATCTGCCGTCAAGCACACACGACAGCCGACCTTACACGTTACGCGTTACACATTACGTTTACACGTCTACGTTAGGTTAGGTTAGGTGGACGTGGGTTAGGTTAAGGGGACTTGGGTTAGGTTAAGCGTCAAACTTAGGTTAAGCATTCAAACACGTCAGGCGTCAGAGGTTAGGTTAGGTTGGGTTAGGTTAGGTTAGGTTAGGTTAGGTTAGGTTAGGTTAGGTTAGGTTAGGTTACACGTTAGGTTAAGGGGTCAGTGCTAGGTTAAGAAGCGTCAAACGTAGGTTAAAAAAGCGTTCAAACGTGAGGCGTGAGCCGGACAGCTTACCTTACGTAGACGTTAGGGGCTCACAGGCTGAGCTCACCTCGCCACACCACAGGTTAGGTTCGGTTCGGTTCGGTTCGGTTCGCTCGGCTCAGCGTAAAGCGCCGAGGTCAGGGTTACGTTCGTTCACCTTCGGGCGCCACACTTTCGGTTGAAAGGTCGCGACGGGACGACGTCGGCAGGCACGCCGCAAACGAACAAAAACGTACAGACGACGTCGGAAACCGCCGACAGACGGGGGAGCAGCACGACCACGACCAGACACCGAGCGCGAACGAGACACACGCGAACCACCCCCACCGGCCAAAGGGCACCACACAACAACCCAGAGCACCACGTGTCGACACCAGAGCAACCCGCCGCTCACGCGACATGGCTGGCACCGAAGGGCAACCGCCCGCAACTGCGCTTTCCGCGCCGGCCCGGATGCACGTCGTGCTACAACAACACCACTACCGTACACAGCCGCTGTTCACAACATCACTATCAATGGCGCGCCCGCGGCTCGCCGCCGTCGCAGTCGCAGCCCCAACGCCAGCACTTTTGCACCACCATTCACACGCACCGCAACACAGCTCGCCGACACAGCCGAACAAAACAAACACCACACAACAACAGCAACAGCAACAACGCCGCCGCCTCTACTTGTGCCGGCGACCCACCCCGCCGATGGCGCACCTTTCGCCAGCCGGCAATCGACACACACGCACCCACCCACCGGGGCCCAGTGCAAAAAAAAAAAAAAAACACACAAAAACAAAAAAACCAAACAACACAAACGACACGGGAAGCGCACACCGCCACTTCGCGCGCACGCCACCAACCAGTCGTCGTCTCAAAATAACAAACACAAACAAAATAAACTAACAACTAGGGCAACACAAAACAAAAACGCCTCGCACGAACCGCCCACAAAAAGGACAAGCACACGCACAGCCTCTGCTGACGACCACGACGCAGCGGCACGCTGCTCCTGTCCCGCGCCCCGCGCCCCACTCGATTCACAACTCACGCGACACCGTCAACGACGGGCTCGCTTCCCGCAACCTACCACCTTTCCGCCACGACGCACAGCCCCAGCCCCACCCGACGACGCCCGTGGCAACGACTGCACTTTCACCACCGCCTCCCCCTTCCCCCCCAAAACACACACACACACACAGCCAGCCAAAAACGCACTCGCGACCCACACATGCACGTGCATCGGCACACGCCAACCAGTCAACGTCGACAACCACACGCAAGGCTCGAAACGAAACCGGCGTCCTTCCACGTTGCCATCAAGCTACGCGACACAAGACACAAGGAACCAACACAACAGCCGGCCCCACTAATTCCCACTCTCACGCCGCAAAAAGCACACCGAAACCGCCAAACGCACGCACATTCCCCTTCGCACTGACACCACCGACCGGCTCGCTACCACACACCTCTCGGCAGCCGTTTCACGCCAATTCGCCACACCGCCCACACAGTCGACAAGCGCCCGCCCTGTACGGCACACGCAACGACGCAGCGCAGCAAAGGGCGCCCGCAACACATACCTCTCCGCCGCCCGACGCGCCAACCGCCACACCACACCGCCAGCCACTCGCAAATTGTGCACTGCCACCAGCCACACGTCCAACACGCCGCGCCGCCTCCGGCCACCCGCCAGGGGGCGCTCACGTCCGCGACAACAGCGCGGCCCGCCGGGCCGGGCCGGGCCGAACCGAACCGAGCCGCCGCTGCTCTGCACTCGGCACGGCCACACCCTGCTGCAGACCGGGCTCGTCCCTCTGTACGCGTCTGCCTGCGCATCAACACAACACGACCTTTTTTTTTTTTTTTTTTCTCTCTACCGCCATCCCTCCTTCTCGCGTTTTACTCGTTGTTGCAGCAGCGGCGCACACCTACACATCCACAGCCCCAGCCGAGCCGGCCTCACCTCAGGGCCCGCCGCCAGCGTCTCCTCCTCGGGCACAGGTGCGGTGCTGTGGCCGCCCATCCAACCGCATTGCTGGCCGTCCAGCCACCAGGCGTTCCCACTGCCGCGAGCCACGCCGCGCACCGACCCTGCTGCAGAAAACGAAGCATAGCCAGAGACCGACCGATACACAAAGCAAGCCGTCGCCTCGCCTCTTGTCCTTCCTGCCTTCCTTCCGCCCCCGCCCTTCTCACACCACCGCCTCTCCACTTTCGCCCCCCCCCCTCCTTTTTTTTTTTTTTTTTTTTTTTGTTTTCTTCTTTCTTTCTTTCTTTCTTTCTTTCTTTGGCCCTCTCTCCTTCCCGCCATGGCGGTTACGGCACCGCCTGCAGCGGCAGATTTTTTGCGCCCACACGCCTACTCCTACCACCATTAACCTTGCCCTGCCCTGCCCATCAACGTCGCAGTCGAACCGACGCTTGCCAACACACTGCCCACGTTCCTTTCTCTTTTCGGCCTACGCCCATTACGCGCCGCCGCCACAGCACCTTCCCTTCCCACAACACACCGACGTCATCACACGCACCCAAAACAGGGGCCACGACCGTGTTCCTCGCCCACTCCCATCCCGCACGGTACGCACATTCCCAACTACTACCGCGCACCCTCCCTTTCCAATCTGTGTGTCTCTGTGTCTGTGTCCTGTCCGCGCGTGACGCCTCTCAACATCCGCCGTCCCCCGTCCCGTTTTCGCCCCCATGCCGTCGTCGCGCCGCCTCCTCCCCGTCCACCGCCGCCCCTGTCCGCCCCGCACCACACCATACACCGCTGCTTGTCCCGGCCGTTGCCACCAAAGGCGCCGACCGCAAACGCGCCACGCCGCAGCCCCCGTGCGTCTCGCGCTCGCTTGCATCTCCGTGCCGACGCTGCCTCTCTTCCCACTCGCACTCGACCTCGACAACACAGTCTTTGGCTCCGCCACTGCGTGTTCCGGTGGTACGCACGCTGCAACACGTATGTATTCATTACCAGAGCGATGGCGAGGCATGACAGCATCTCTGTCTGACCAGAGAGTTCTTTATCGCTGCTAGTCGGCGCTTGGACCGCGCCAGACGACAGTAGTGGCACGCACCGGGTCGCCAGGAACAGTTGTTATATATATTGTAGCGCGAGTCGGGAGAGGTAGTAGTCGGTCGACAGTAGTAGCGGGTGGACGGTTGTACTGAGCGGGCGTCGGCGGCGTGCTCTGCTCGTCTCGCGACTCTGGTCACGGTTCGGGACGATGTATAGTATATTGTGTTATAATCAAAAAGGTGGTGTGACGCTGCATTGCGCAAATCTGATAACGTATGTTCATTGTACTTCTTTTGTTCAACAACAAAAGCCCCACTATTACTTTTTTTCTAAAGTAACTTTTGTCTCTTAACGAAAAACATTCACTTTTTAAAGACTACTTCCTATGGCATTTCCCTCCAAGGAGTGCAATTAATTACCAGCCAGCACTCATTCATTGCACACAGCTGTGTAAGGGGTATCTACAATTGAGGAGCGGATATAAATGCAATTTTTTTGTTTTTTTTTTGTGTGTGTGTTGTAACCTCCCAGCAAAATTTAAAATAATGGACAATGTTATTTACGGATGCTAATGGACATTGCGCTAATTGTAACCTCGCCCACAATGAGAGGTATTGAAAATGGCAACAAAAATGTGAAATTCGCAATCTGACTCAAATATAAAGTCTTCACACAACATTTACAAAAGTCCGTTCAGTGACAAGAAACTTCAATTAAACCGAAATATCGGTCTTTGGCCCTGTGCAAAACAATCAGAATTAAAGTCTTACCTCCAAATAAATGGATGTCACATTTCTGCTCTGGTTGTTGCGCAGCGCTTGGAGGAACTGCATTGCAAATAATAATATTCTCTTTTTTTGTGATTTTAGTGACATTTTTCTTCAAAGACGTGGAATGAAATGTGAAGTGCAACGAACTCTTTAGTTCAATAAAAAATTAAATGTTTGAAAAATGCTTTTGAAATAAAAATTATTATTGGGGAACTTGTTGGAGAATAATTACAATTTTTCATTATCTAATGATTATATTAATTAACAGTATACCTTATTCACCATCTTGACCAGTGTTGCCGACCGCCTACATCACACAACCGCACTCGGCTGCTACTACTGACCGACCGCTCTGCATGACGACTATTAGCGTACTGCACGCGACGACTACTGACAGAGTACAGCCCTCAACTACACAGAGCTACGGACTCGCAACGACTACTGACAGACTGACTGACTGAGAACCGCTCGCAACACTCGCGCAGTCCAGCGCAAACTCTCTGGTCACAGATGCTACAATGTCTCGCCATCGCTACTATGTTACATACGTGTTTCAGTGTCTTTTTCATTGGGGTAACGATCTTTGGCTCTTTTTATTCTGAATACAGGGCCAAAGGTCAACGCTGCTGCCCTTATACAATTTATCAGGTTTCATTATGTCTGTTGCAATGTTACATACGGTTCACTCTTTCATTAATATTATCGTTGGGTTTGTTTTGTAGGGACGTTAACATTCTGGCACATTTTTATTATCATCGGACTCTCTGCTATTTGTGCAGGGAGGTTATACCTGGGTCCATTTCCATTTCCATTTACATTTTAATATTGATAGACTTTTTGTTTTCTTTTTTGTTTCTTGTTGTTTTTTTTTTTTTTTGTTTTGTTTTTCCCGCTCTCACCACCACCGCCGCATCACGCCTTCCGTTTTCTTGGTTTCTTTTCTGTTCTTCAACATCACCGCGCCCCATTTCCACACCACAGCCATCAGCCTCCAAGACGGGCGGGCGCAGTGTGCCATTTCCGGCGCACAAGCACACCCGTACGGTACTCTCCTCGCCCCCACGCCACCAACAACACAGCGACCACGCGGCTTTCAGGCATGGCACGGCACGGCACGGCACCGGCGAAATGCGCCGCCCCCGCCCCTCCGCGCATCCGTCCGTCTCGCCACGTTCACTGACAGCCGCGTCTGCGGCTACACCACGACAACCACAACACAACACCGCTCCCCTCCCTGGCAACTCACATTGTTTTTCTCCTCCTCTTTTGCACAAACCACAACGCCGAGCACAGGCGCAAGCCACCCACACCGCGCCCCTCCCCGTCCCGTCTTTGGCCGCCGCTCCTCGTTTCCTCGTTTGCCCCCTCCCATCTCCCGAAATGCCATGCCAGCAGCGTTACGCATGCCCCTCCCCTGTCCACACAACACTACCGCCTAACGAACAGCCTTTTCCGGGCCACATGCAGGGCACGCCCACCTCCAAACACTGCCAATTCACGGACGCACACACACACTTTCCCGACACCTTTCTGTACGGAGGGTGCGTCATCTCGACCGTGACAGAGTGACGGCAACTATCGACGATCCATTTCCCCCCACTGGTAAAACATGTCCACTAACACCTACATACATCATTCAAGTACACAGACAATAGCATACACACAATGGGAGGGCACACGAACATGGACGGCACGGCACTGTCATACACTCTTCCTCAGAACCATATCAACAAACGTTACGTACATCCGGGAAAGCGAAAGCGAACGCGAAAGCGAAAGCAAAAGCAAAGGCAAAGCCCAATGCAGCCGTCAAAGGTAACGTTCACCACGGCAGACACTTGCAGCCGCGCCGCCGTTAAACGCATTTCAGTGCGGCTCCAATACGCCTCCGACACGGGAACGTTCCGTTGCTCTACGAATGCGTTTCCTCCCCTTTTTCCCTTCCTCTCTCTTTTGCCCCCCCTCCTTGCACTCTTGCCTCATTCCTCACGTTCTGCCCAGACATTCGACCGATCAAAGTCAACCTTTCGTTACCGTTCTCAGCGCGACGGTGTACAACAGTATGACGGGTGTGCCCAAGACTTCGGTTCAGTTGCGTGACGCCGGTCTATCGCGCCGATCGACAGTTACTCAGGGGGCGACGGATCGGACCACGTCACCGACACACAAAACACTTTCAAACAAACAAATACATACCGGATGGACACAGACAAACACGTGTACAGACATTCGCCAAACAAACGACCGCCGCCGCCGCCGTCGTCGTCTAGCGTGCATCTTGAATGACGACATCGGTGTGCGTGCGTCGTACGCAATCAGTCAGACACGGCTATCAAACATCAGAGTCGAATGGTACATCATCGTGCGTGTCGCCGTACACGTACAGTACAATACAACAACAAAACAATGCGTCTTAATGGCACGTTCATTTCAACGTCACTCACACACCTCCACGCTGCAGTTACGTCGCACCATTGTCAAACTCGGCGTACAGCAAAGGGAATAGTGGGCGGCAAAAAAAACCAAACAAAAACATTTCACATTTCACCCTCGCCATGTATGATGTGCAAAAAAACAAACCCGCAAACGGCCGTCGTTACGGTGACACAAAAGTCGCCGATCACACTGTCCCCCCTCGCAGACGGGTAACACACACACACACACACACACACACCAACAACACCAATGGGTCAAAAACCACGCCAACGAGGCGTGCCACCATTCCACGCCACGGCGACCAACCTCGTGGCCGTACCCCGCGCAACACGCTTTGACGCGCCCCCCCACCCACAATCAAAATGCACACATACATCACAGCCGTCCACACAAACAACAACAACAATTCCGCCCTTCCCGCAAAAGGCAAGTTGGTGGCCCTGAAAAGGGCCGTTTTGCCGCTCTCGCAACGGAGGAGCCTTCTCCATCCTTCCTTCCATTCCAGAGCCACCTCCTTACTTGGAGCTCGTGTACTTGGTCACCGCCTTCGTGCCCTCGCTCACGGCGTGCTTGGCCAGCTCGCCAGGCAGCAACAGCCGCACAGCGGTCTGGATCTCGCGGGACGTGATGGTCGAGCGCTTGTTGTAGTGCGCCAGGCGAGAAGCCTCGGCCGCAATGCGCTCGAAAATGTCGTTCACGAAGCTGTTCATGATGCTCATCGCCTTCGACGAGATGCCCGTGTCAGGGTGCACCTGCTTCAGCACCTTGTAGATGTAGATGGCATAGCTCTCCTTCCTCTTGCGCTTCTTCTTCTTGTCGCCCTTCGAAATGTTCTTCTGCGCCTTGCCAGCCTTCTTGGCGGCCTTCCCGCTAGTCTTGGGCGGCATCTCGAACCAACGTACGGCAGCAGCAACACCAGTAGCAAGCGCTCCGCTCTAGTCAGCGTCTCCCCACACAGTGGCACCCGCCGCCAGCCGCCGCCGCACCTTTACCAGCTCGCCCTGTTGCGGCCGCCGACCAATGGGGCGCGCGCGCAACCGGCCGCCGCACCCGAGCCCATAAAGCACCCCCACCCCGGCTGCGCCGGCACGCACTCCGCTGCTCGACTCGCTGCCGCTCGCACCGGTCGTTTTCGTTTCCGTTTCGTGTGCACCGTCGCTAGCCCATCGCCATGTCCGGACGCGGAAAGGGAGGCAAAGTCAAGGGCAAGTCAAAGTCCCGCTCAAGCAGGGCTGGGCTCCAGTTCCCGGTCGGCAGAATCCACCGCCTCCTGCGCAAGGGAAACTACGCAGAGCGCGTCGGCGCCGGGGCGCCCGTCTACCTCGCCGCCGTCATGGAGTACCTCGCGGCTGAGGTGCTCGAGCTGGCCGGAAACGCGGCCCGCGACAACAAGAAGACGCGCATCATCCCGCGCCACCTGCAGCTTGCCATCCGCAACGACGAGGAGCTCAACAAGCTCCTGTCGGGCGTCACCATCGCACAGGGTGGTGTCCTGCCCAACATCCAGGCCGTCCTGCTGCCAAAGAAGACCGAGAAGAAGGCCTAAAGGAGGCCAGGCAATCGCAGCGCCGCGTGCTCCCCTGCACGCAACGCGCTTTGCCGGCTCGGCCCACAACAATCGGCCCTTTTCAGGGCCACCACACACACCTACGTCCAAAGCAAAATTTCAGTCGTCCTCGCCGCACCTCGTTTTGTTTTAACTTTGCACTGTCACAGCACAGCCGCCGCCGGCGCACGTCCGCCATCTTGTCGTCCACACAGCCCGTGTGGCCCAACACACACACACACACACACACACATTTTGCACGGTCGCAGTCGCCTTCCAAACCGACAACGGCAGCAATAATGACCATTGTTAAAGGGAGGCGTGTCGACACACCGCCCTCCACTCCCGCGCGCAACGGCCGTCGACACGAACGAAACAGCTGATCCGGCCGCCTATGCCCACACGCCTTGCCTCGGAAACCCCAACGCCGCCGCAAACAAACACACAGAGACAAACCACGCAAGCAAATAATCACCGCCTCTCGCACAACAACACACAGCCCGCCATCTCCGTCGCGATCGATACAAAGACACACAATAACAAACACACAAACGAAGCAGCTCCACACACAGCCAGCCACATGACACGTTTCCTTTCCTTCTCCCCTCCCAGTCACATCACGTCGCTCAAACGGAAAGAAAGAAAGAAACAAACAAACAAACAACACAGCGCACACACGCAGCAACAACACAGACTCTTTCGCACTTTTCAACTTCCGAACAGTGTGGTGGCCCTGAAAAGGGCCGTTTTCTAGTCTCTCCCACCCACAAGCACGGCCGCGGGAAGGCCAGCGCCCGCTGCGACGCAGCCTAACCGCCGAAACCGTACAGGGTGCGCCCCTGCCTCTTCAGGGCGTACACCACGTCCATGGCCGTCACAGTCTTGCGCTTGGCGTGCTCAGTGTACGTCACCGCGTCGCGGATCACGTTCTCCAGGAACACCTTCAGCACCCCGCGGGTCTCCTCGTAGATCAGACCAGAGATGCGCTTCACGCCGCCCCTGCGAGCCAGGCGGCGGATGGCGGGCTTCGTGATGCCCTGGATGTTGTCGCGCAACACCTTGCGGTGCCGCTTGGCGCCACCCTTGCCGAGCCCCTTTCCTCCCTTGCCGCGGCCTGTCATCCTTCCTTCCTCGGGCAAAGCAAAACGTGCACAAACAGCAGCTGCAGCGGCTGGCGAGTCGGCTACGGTCTGCGCCCAGCGACTCCGACTCCGTTACTCATGTGCCTACCTGAGGCACATGTGTGAGCAGGGTAAGCACTTGTGTGCTGTTCCTGCAGGACCTGAAAGAGATGTTTTGAAAAGACTTCCTAACTGTTGTTGGGGTCCTCTCGGTGTTTATCTCGTGGGTCCTGGTGTTGTTGGGGGAAGGGTTATTCCCGCAACAGGTCCGGCCAACGGGTAGTTGGTCGATGGTGTTGCTGCTGGCCCAAGCCCCGAATGAGCCGATTGCGGGATTGACCCGCTTTTTGGTAAAACTGACGTGCTAGGACTCGGAATCGGTCCCGCAACGTCAGGATACCCGTGTCTTCATGGAGAAAAGTGGTTGGGTAGAACCTGGGAAGGCCCAGCGCAAGCTTCAGCGCCTTGTTTTGGACGCATTGTAGCGATCGTATCGAGGAGTCGGCGGCATTGCCCCACACCACGGCCGCGTACTCTAACACTGGACGTACCAGTGTCAGATACAGCGTGATGCCGTGACGGGAGGGCAATGTGGACTCCGGGTTTAACAAGGGATAGAGTGCACGAAGCCGCCCTATTGCCTTGTTTCGGATCCACTGGATGTGTGGGGCCCAGGTGAGCCGCTGGTCTAGTCTCACTCCGAGGTAGGTAGCTGTTTTTGACCACGGGATGGGGCCTCCCGCGATGTGTAGGGCTTCTAGGTTTGGCGGCACTCTGCGCTTCGTGAACGCCACCGCCTGGCTCTTGCCAGCGTTAAATTTAAGGCGCCACATGGTGGCCCAAGCACCGAGCGCTTCACATCCTTGCTGGAGGCGACGCCCCATGGTATGCGCGTTCATGCTCCGGGTGAACAGAGCAGTGTCGTCCGCATAGAGGGCCAACTCTACTCCGTTCACTCGCGGAGCGTCGGCGGTGAAGAGCGAGTAGAGTATGGGGCCTAGTACCGATCCCTGCGGTACGCCGGCACGTATGGGTCTGTTTGTGGACCTTCCCTGTTCTGCCCTGACGTGGAAAGTCCTGCCAGATAAGTAGGACCTGAGAAGCACTCCGTGCGACGTCGGTACCCCGAGTACAAACAACTTGTAGACGAGGCCGTCGTGCCACACGGAGTCGAAGGCGCGTGAGACGTCCAGGAATACCGCCCCAAGGTATTCCCTCGTCTCCAGCGCCCTCATAGCTGGTTCCACGAGGCGGAGCAGCTGGTGGGTCGTGGAGTGACCTCCACGAAAACCAAACTGTTCGTCTGGCAGTATGTCTTCCTGGTCCACGTGTTGCAGAAGTCGCCGCACGTAAAGTCTCTCGAAAACCTTCGAGAGACTTGGGAGGAGGCTGATGGGTCTGTAGCTGGATGGCGACCGGGGGTCCTTGTCTTGCTTCGGGATGGCCACCACCTCGGCATGTTTCCACACCGAAGGGTAGACACCCGAGGCCAGGATTTCGTTAAAGACTGTGGCCAGGTATTGCTCGTACTCCTGAGGAAGATTCCTAAGGAGTGAGTTCGGGATGCCGTCGATGCCGCCTGCCCTCCGGGCGTTGAGCGATCGGAGTTGCAATGCGACTTCTTCGGCGGTGATGGGGTCTATGCTGTCACCCTCCTCTCGTGCGTCGAGGAAGACTGGGAGACGTTCTTCCACTAGACGGACGTGGGCCACGTCGATGTCTTCTACCACGGGTCGGAAGTTTGCCTCAAAGGTGTCCGCTAGGACACTTGCCTTGGCGTCCGGCTCGCAGTAGTGGTCCTGACCGAGTTGCAGGGGAGGAATGCGCTGCCTGCGGCGCAGAAAACCTCTCACGACTCGCCATGCACTGCCGTCATCTGGGTCAAGGGACTCGACAAGGTCGGCCCATGCTTGGTTGCGGTGTTCGCGGACGGCCGCAGTGATGGCACGACGCATGCGGTTTACGCGGCGTTTCGTTTCCGGCTGTCGCGTTATTTGCCACTCACGGAAGAGATGGTTTTTCGCAGCTATGAGCTCCCGTATTGCTTGCGGGAGGCGTCGCGACCTGTCTTGCGGCTGACGTGTGCGACCAGGTGTGGCAGTCTCTGCCGCTCGCAGGAGCGCCTGATTTAGGGAGGTGATGGCGGCTTCCGCCCCCACCTCCTCCGGATCAGGGGCATCTGTGAGGTACTCCCGTACCTCGGTTTGGAAGTGCTCGACGTTGATATTTTTGAAGGATGGACGACCGGCCCGCACCGCCGCGCCGACGACGTCTATGTCGAAGATCACCGGCAAGTGATCTGATGACAAAGCCGTCCTCGTCTCGGCAGTCGTAAACCTATCGACCCCCCTCAGTATAGCAACGTCGAGAACGTCAGGTTGTCCGCGCACTGGGATGTGGGTTGGGTCGTAGGGCCCTAGAATGATGGCGCCGTGTCTGAGGGCGGCGCGTTCAAGTCGGCGCCCGCTGACATTTGTGAGGCGGGAGTTCCAGTGGGCGGACTTTGCGTTAAAGTCCCCCCCGATGAACAGCCTCCCCCCCATGTCCAGTAGGGTGTCGAAATCGGCCTCTTGCAGAACACCCCGCAGCGGCCGGTATGCCGCCACGAAGGTGATCTTGCCGACAGACGTGTTGACGGTCACGCTGGTGGCTTCAACGTGCTCGAGTTGTGGCAGTTGCACCGGGTAGTGCCGCAAGGACGACCTAACATACGCCGCCGTTCCGCCGCCGTGGGTCGGCCGGTCGGTGCGGTAGCAGCTGTAGTTTGCGACCCTGACGTGCACACCGGGTTTTAGGAATGTTTCACAGACGAGGCAGATGTCTACTGCCTCGCTGTATAGAAATTCCCTAAATTCACCCTGCTGCGGTATAAGACTGTTTGCGTTAAAAACGCAAATAGTCAGGCCATGGGTATGGTCGTTATCCATGACTGGGTGGCTGGGCGATGGCCTGGAGGGCCGTCGCAGCTGCGGAGACTAGACTGGGTAGTTGTGTCATGATTCTGTTTAATGTTTGCAGTAGCGTCTGCAGATCATCACTGATAGCGCTCGCGGCCGCGGGGGCGGGTGGCGCTGGGGCTGTACTGGGCTGGCACTGTTTTGCGACGGGTGTCTGCGCAGCAGGGGCAGCCTGTCCATTTTCGGCGCGGGTCGGGGGGGGGGCGGTGGGAGTAGCCCAGCAGCACTGGGTTCCGGCTGTGTTGGTAGGTGGTTGCAGGTTGCGGGCGGGTAGGCGGCGTTCACCGCGAGGCGGGGCCTGCTGTTCAGCAGCCCGTCTCCCGGCAACGGACGCAAAACTGACTCCTGGCTGCACTTTTTTGGCAGCCTTGCCACGCTTGCGGGATTTGAATGCGTTACAGCCCCTGTAGCTAGCAACATGCGGCTCACTGCAGTTGCAGCATTTGGGCTGTTCGTCGCGCTTTTTTGCGCAGTCACGGCTTTTCTGCGCCCAGCGCGCCCGCCGCCCCCCTATATAGACTCTGGCCCGCCCTCCCCCCACCACGCGCAACCGAGGGCATATAAGCGCAGCACGGAGGCGCGCGGGCCCGTTGTCAAGGCAGCACCGGACGCCGCGCCGCACCTAACCTCCACGCACGCCGCTCCGCTACCGCTACCGCTACCGCCATGGCCCGCACAAAGCAAACGGCCCGCAAGTCCACCGGCGGAAAGGCGCCGCGCAAACAGCTCGCCACCAAGGCGGCGAGGAAGAGCGCGCCCGCCACCGGAGGCGTCAAGAAGCCCCACCGCTACAGGCCGGGCACCGTCGCCCTGCGAGAAATCAGGCGCTACCAGAAGAGCACAGAGCTGCTCATCCGCAAGCTGCCATTCCAGCGCCTAGTGCGCGAGATCGCCCAGGACTTCAAGACCGACCTGCGCTTCCAGAGCTCCGCAGTCATGGCCCTGCAGGAGGCCAGCGAGGCCTACCTCGTCGACCTCTTCGAAGACACCAACCTGTGCGCAATCCACGCCAAGCGCGTCACCATCATGCCCAAGGACATCCAGCTCGCGCGCCGCATCCGCGGCGAGCGCGCCTAAACCGCGCCGCGGCACCGCACCGCACAAACAAAAACGGCCCTTTTCAGGGCCACTAACATCTCTCCGTCGCGAGCAAACTTTGTCGGTCGCCTGCCTCTCGCCCCGCAACCCAAAAACAAAAACCACCACTTCCCGTCCGTCCGCCACACCCGCTCACTCTGCCTGCCTGCTAGCAGCGCGCAACAATCACACATCATCCCTCCCCGGCGCTCAAAGCGCACAATACCCAACGGCCGACGTCACACCGCACGGGTGGCTGGCCGGCCGCCGCTTTCGTTTCGAAAACAAAACAACCCGCACTCCACTCCGACGGCCAACGGCCAGGCAGGCGCGCTCGCTCGCTCTACACGCCACCGAAATCCCCGCCGACTCCTTCCGCATCTCAACGTGCCCCCCGTTGCAAAACATAACACACACACACACACACACACACACACACACACACACACACAAAGGAACAAAACAAAACAAAGACCAGACACGACTCGACAAGACAGACATCCGAGAAGAACGAACGCAGGCAAGCCAACCAACGTATTCAAACAAAACAACGTGACAGAAAACCAACCGTCGGCCGCCGCCACAAACACGGCGACAATCAACCACGACAACAACAACAACAACAACAACAACAACACCGCTTACCGCTACCGCCGCCCACACCCGCCACCGACCCCCGCAATCCAACCACCACGGCACGCAAACAGCATCCCCACGGGCATACAGAAACGCCAGACAGACACCCACACCAAACGCAACACGACAATCAAAACCTTCCCCGACGTGCTTTAATGGCCCTGAGAAGGGCCGTTTTGGGCCGCGCGTCTCTTGCGCGCCACTAGACGACGACGGGGGGTGGGGACGACGGAGTCAAGCGCCAAACCCTTCCATTCCCATCTCTTTCTCCTCTACTCTACTTCTTCTTCTTGGGCGAAGCCTTCGCCTTAGACGGCGTCGTCGCCTTCTTCGGGCGCGGCGCCTTCGGCTTCTTCGTCGGAACCTTGGCGGCCTTCTTCGCCTTCGACGGCGACTTGGCCTTGGCCGGCTTGGCCGCAGCCGCCTTCTTCGCACCCGCGGGAGCGGCCGACGCCGCAGACGCCTTCTTGGCGGCGCCCGCCTTCCGACCGGTCGCCGCCTTCACGCCACCAGCCTTCTTTGCGCCGGCCGCACGGGCGCCCTTCTTCTCCTTGCTGGCCGGAGCGGCGCGCTTCTTCTTGGCACCGCCGGCACGAGCCTTGCCGCCCTCGGCCGCCCCCCCGCCGCCGGCGCCGGCAAGCTTGAACGAGCCGGACGCGCCCTTCCCCTTCGTCTGCACCAGCTCGCCCGCCACGACGGCCGACTTGAGGTACTTCTTGATAAACGGCGCCAGCTTCTCCGCGTCCAGCTTGTAGTGCGCGGCTATGTACTTCTTGATCGCCTGCAGCGACGACCCGCCGCGCTCCTTCAGACTCTTGATGGCGGCCGTCACCATCTCAGAGGTGCGCGGGTGCGCAGGCTTGGCGCGCGGCTTCTTCGCAGACGACGCAGACTTGGCCTTCTTCGTAGTGCCGGTGGCGGCGGGTGCCGCAGCAGTCTCGTTCGTAGCCGCCTGATCTGCCATTTCGACGACGCGCGTAACACACAGCGAGAGCGAGCGGGACGGCAGGCACGCAAGCACAGCACAGCAGCAGAGCAGAGAATCACAAGGCCCAGCCAGTGTCGCGGGCGGGCGCGGACGGCCGAGAGAGCGGCCGCCACTCTGCGCGCCGCCGCGCCGCGCCTCCCGCGCTTGCTACCGCCCAACGTCCGACAGCCTGTGCGGAGCAGCCCCAAACCTGCGCCACAACCGCCCGCGCCTTTCAAACCACCGAGGATGGGGCTACACACAGCCACACCACAGTCGCCAACCAGTCGCCACGGCAGCGCCGCAAACCACGGCCAAACTGCAGCTACCGCGCGCTACAGCCTGGGTCGGCCCGCCGAGAATCGCCGCCCCCGCCCAAATGCCGCCCCCACAGCCCCAGCCGACGACCCGCCACAATGGCCAAACCTTCGGCAAAACTCCCACACCGTCGCCGCGGCAGCCCGGCCAGCGCGGCCGGCGCCACAGCCACACAAGCCGAGGCGTGCGGCGATGACGGCCGTGCAAACGCGCCTCCGCCGCCCCATCGCCTTCCGTCGCCCTCCCGCCGTTTCCCGATCGGCCCGCAGCCGTCGGGCCACATCGCGCGCCGTCCTCCTCCTCTCGCCCGCCAACATTCACAGCCGTTTCTCAACAATTGCCCGCCGCAAACGGACGCCGCCTGCGCAACAGGCGCCGCCGCCCCTCGCCGCTTCCGACCCAACCCCTCGACCGAGGCAAACCGCAATCCGAATCTACAGACCAACCCAATCTGCCGTCAAGCACACACGACAGCCGACCTTACACGTTACGCGTTACACATTACGTTTACACGTCTACGTTAGGTTAGGTTAGGTGGACGTGGGTTAGGTTAAGGGGACTTGGGTTAGGTTAAGCGTCAAACTTAGGTTAAGCATTCAAACACGTCAGGCGTCAGAGGTTAGGTTAGGTTGGGTTAGGTTAGGTTAGGTTAGGTTAGGTTAGGTTAGGTTAGGTTAGGTTAGGTTACACGTTAGGTTAAGGGGTCAGTGCTAGGTTAAGAAGCGTCAAACGTAGGTTAAAAAAGCGTTCAAACGTGAGGCGTGAGCCGGACAGCTTACCTTACGTAGACGTTAGGGGCTCACAGGCTGAGCTCACCTCGCCACACCACAGGTTAGGTTCGGTTCGGTTCGGTTCGGTTCGCTCGGCTCAGCGTAAAGCGCCGAGGTCAGGGTTACGTTCGTTCACCTTCGGGCGCCACACTTTCGGTTGAAAGGTCGCGACGGGACGACGTCGGCAGGCACGCCGCAAACGAACAAAAACGTACAGACGACGTCGGAAACCGCCGACAGACGGGGGAGCAGCACGACCACGACCAGACACCGAGCGCGAACGAGACACACGCGAACCACCCCCACCGGCCAAAGGGCACCACACAACAACCCAGAGCACCACGTGTCGACACCAGAGCAACCCGCCGCTCACGCGACATGGCTGGCACCGAAGGGCAACCGCCCGCAACTGCGCTTTCCGCGCCGGCCCGGATGCACGTCGTGCTACAACAACACCACTACCGTACACAGCCGCTGTTCACAACATCACTATCAATGGCGCGCCCGCGGCTCGCCGCCGTCGCAGTCGCAGCCCCAACGCCAGCACTTTTGCACCACCATTCACACGCACCGCAACACAGCTCGCCGACACAGCCGAACAAAACAAACACCACACAACAACAGCAACAGCAACAACGCCGCCGCCTCTACTTGTGC
Source organism: Schistocerca americana (assembly GCF_021461395.2). NCBI lineage: Eukaryota > Metazoa > Arthropoda > Insecta > Orthoptera > Acrididae > Schistocerca > Schistocerca americana. The sequence goes on along the minus strand of NC_060126.1, from coordinate 74,096,793 downwards.
CGGCGACCCACCCCGCCGATGGCGCACCTTTCGCCAGCCGGCAATCGACACACACGCACCCACCCACCGGGGCCCAGTGCAAAAAAAAAAAAAAAAAAACACACAAAAACAAAAAAACCAAACAACACAAACGACACGGGAAGCGCACACCGCCACTTCGCGCGCACGCCACCAACCAGTCGTCGTCTCAAAATAACAAACACAAACAAAATAAACTAACAACTAGGGCAACACAAAACAAAAACGCCTCGCACGAACCGCCCACAAAAAGGACAAGCACACGCACAGCCTCTGCTGACGACCACGACGCAGCGGCACGCTGCTCCTGTCCCGCGCCCCGCGCCCCACTCGATTCACAACTCACGCGACACCGTCAACGACGGGCTCGCTTCCCGCAACCTACCACCTTTCCGCCACGACGCACAGCCCCAGCCCCACCCGACGACGCCCGTGGCAACGACTGCACTTTCACCACCGCCTCCCCCTTCCCCCCCAAAACACACACACACACACAGCCAGCCAAAAACGCACTCGCGACCCACACATGCACGTGCATCGGCACACGCCAACCAGTCAACGTCGACAACCACACGCAAGGCTCGAAACGAAACCGGCGTCCTTCCACGTTGCCATCAAGCTACGCGACACAAGACACAAGGAACCAACACAACAGCCGGCCCCACTAATTCCCACTCTCACGCCGCAAAAAGCACACCGAAACCGCCAAACGCACGCACATTCCCCTTCGCACTGACACCACCGACCGGCTCGCTACCACACACCTCTCGGCAGCCGTTTCACGCCAATTCGCCACACCGCCCACACAGTCGACAAGCGCCCGCCCTGTACGGCACACGCAACGACGCAGCGCAGCAAAGGGCGCCCGCAACACATACCTCTCCGCCGCCCGACGCGCCAACCGCCACACCACACCGCCAGCCACTCGCAAATTGTGCACTGCCACCAGCCACACGTCCAACACGCCGCGCCGCCTCCGGCCACCCGCCAGGGGGCGCTCACGTCCGCGACAACAGCGCGGCCCGCCGGGCCGGGCCGGGCCGAACCGAACCGAGCCGCCGCTGCTCTGCACTCGGCACGGCCACACCCTGCTGCAGACCGGGCTCGTCCCTCTGTACGCGTCTGCCTGCGCATCAACACAACACGACCTTTTTTTTTTTTTTTTTCTCTCTACCGCCATCCCTCCTTCTCGCGTTTTACTCGTTGTTGCAGCAGCGGCGCACACCTACACATCCACAGCCCCAGCCGAGCCGGCCTCACCTCAGGGCCCGCCGCCAGCGTCTCCTCCTCGGGCACAGGTGCGGTGCTGTGGCCGCCCATCCAACCGCATTGCTGGCCGTCCAGCCACCAGGCGTTCCCACTGCCGCGAGCCACGCCGCGCACCGACCCTGCTGCAGAAAACGAAGCATAGCCAGAGACCGACCGATACACAAAGCAAGCCGTCGCCTCGCCTCTTGTCCTTCCTGCCTTCCTTCCGCCCCCGCCCTTCTCACACCACCGCCTCTCCACTTTCGCCCCCCCCCCCCTCCTTTTTTTTTTTTTTTTTTTTTTGTTTTCTTCTTTCTTTCTTTCTTTCTTTCTTTCTTTGGCCCTCTCTCCTTCCCGCCATGGCGGTTACGGCACCGCCTGCAGCGGCAGATTTTTTGCGCCCACACGCCTACTCCTACCACCATTAACCTTGCCCTGCCCTGCCCATCAACGTCGCAGTCGAACCGACGCTTGCCAACACACTGCCCACGTTCCTTTCTCTTTTCGGCCTACGCCCATTACGCGCCGCCGCCACAGCACCTTCCCTTCCCACAACACACCGACGTCATCACACGCACCCAAAACAGGGGCCACGACCGTGTTCCTCGCCCACTCCCATCCCGCACGGTACGCACATTCCCAACTACTACCGCGCACCCTCCCTTTCCAATCTGTGTGTCTCTGTGTCTGTGTCCTGTCCGCGCGTGACGCCTCTCAACATCCGCCGTCCCCCGTCCCGTTTTCGCCCCCATGCCGTCGTCGCGCCGCCTCCTCCCCGTCCACCGCCGCCCCTGTCCGCCCCGCACCACACCATACACCGCTGCTTGTCCCGGCCGTTGCCACCAAAGGCGCCGACCGCAAACGCGCCACGCCGCAGCCCCCGTGCGTCTCGCGCTCGCTTGCATCTCCGTGCCGACGCTGCCTCTCTTCCCACTCGCACTCGACCTCGACAACACAGTCTTTGGCTCCGCCACTGCGTGTTCCGGTGGTACGCACGCTGCAACACGTATGTATTCATTACCAGAGCGATGGCGAGGCATGACAGCATCTCTGTCTGACCAGAGAGTTCTTTATCGCTGCTAGTCGGCGCTTGGACCGCGCCAGACGACAGTAGTGGCACGCACCGGGTCGCCAGGAACAGTTGTTATATATATTGTAGCGCGAGTCGGGAGAGGTAGTAGTCGGTCGACAGTAGTAGCGGGTGGACGGTTGTACTGAGCGGGCGTCGGCGGCGTGCTCTGCTCGTCTCGCGACTCTGGTCACGGTTCGGGACGATGTATAGTATATTGTGTTATAATCAAAAAGGTGGTGTGACGCTGCATTGCGCAAATCTGATAACGTATGTTCATTGTACTTCTTTTGTTCAACAACAAAAGCCCCACTATTACTTTTTTTCTAAAGTAACTTTTGTCTCTTAACGAAAAACATTCACTTTTTAAAGACTACTTCCTATGGCATTTCCCTCCAAGGAGTGCAATTAATTACCAGCCAGCACTCATTCATTGCACACAGCTGTGTAAGGGGTATCTACAATTGAGGAGCGGATATAAATGCAATTTTTTTGTTTTTTTTTGTGTGTGTGTTGTAACCTCCCAGCAAAATTTAAAATAATGGACAATGTTATTTACGGATGCTAATGGACATTGCGCTAATTGTAACCTCGCCCACAATGAGAGGTATTGAAAATGGCAACAAAAATGTGAAATTCGCAATCTGACTCAAATATAAAGTCTTCACACAACATTTACAAAAGTCCGTTCAGTGACAAGAAACTTCAATTAAACCGAAATATCGGTCTTTGGCCCTGTGCAAAACAATCAGAATTAAAGTCTTACCTCCGAATAAATGGATGTCACATTTCTGCTCTGGTTGTTGCGCAGCGCTTGGAGGAACTGCATTGCAAATAATAATATTCTCTTTTTTTGTGATTTTAGTGACATTTTTCTTCAAAGACGTGGAATGAAATGTGAAGTGCAACGAACTCTTTAGTTCAATAAAAAATTAAATGTTTGAAAAATGCTTTTGAAATAAAAATTATTATTGGGGAACTTGTTGGAGAATAATTACAATTTTTCATTATCTAATGATTATATTAATTAACAGTATACCTTATTCACCATCTTGACCAGTGTTGCCGACCGCCTACATCACACAACCGCACTCGGCTGCTACTACTGACCGACCGCTCTGCATGACGACTATTAGCGTACTGCACGCGACGACTACTGACAGAGTACAGCCCTCAACTACACAGAGCTACGGACTCGCAACGACTACTGACAGACTGACTGACTGAGAACCGCTCGCAACACTCGCGCAGTCCAGCGCAAACTCTCTGGTCACAGATGCTACAATGTCTCGCCATCGCTACTATGTTACATACGTGTTTCAGTGTCTTTTTCATTGGGGTAACGATCTTTGGCTCTTTTTATTCTGAATACAGGGCGAAAGGTCAACGCTGCTGCCCTTATACAATTTATCAGGTTTCATTATGTCTGTTGCAATGTTACATACGGTTCACTCTTTCATTAATATTATCGTTGGGTTTGTTTTGTAGGGACGTTAACATTCTGGCACATTTTTATTATCATCGGACTCTCTGCTATTTGTGCAGGGAGGTTATACCTGGGTCCATTTCCATTTCCATTTACATTTTAATATTGATAGACTTTTTGTTTTCTTTTTTGTTTCTTGTTGTTTTTTTTTTTTTTGTTTTGTTTTTCCCGCTCTCACCACCACCGCCGCATCACGCCTTCCGTTTTCTTGGTTTCTTTTCTGTTCTTCAACATCACCGCGCCCCATTTCCACACCACAGCCATCAGCCTCCAAGACGGGCGGGCGCAGTGTGCCATTTCCGGCGCACAAGCACACCCGTACGGTACTCTCCTCGCCCCCACGCCACCAACAACACAGCGACCACGCGGCTTTCAGGCATGGCACGGCACGGCACGGCACCGGCGAAATGCGCCGCCCCCGCCCCTCCGCGCATCCGTCCGTCTCGCCACGTTCACTGACAGCCGCGTCTGCGGCTACACCACGACAACCACAACACAACACCGCTCCCCTCCCTGGCAACTCACATTGTTTTTCTCCTCCTCTTTTGCACAAACCACAACGCCGAGCACAGGCGCAAGCCACCCACACCGCGCCCCTCCCCGTCCCGTCTTTGGCCGCCGCTCCTCGTTTCCTCGTTTGCCCCCTCCCATCTCCCGAAATGCCATGCCAGCAGCGTTACGCATGCCCCTCCCCTGTCCACACAACACTACCGCCTAACGAACAGCCTTTTCCGGGCCACATGCAGGGCACGCCCACCTCCAAACACTGCCAATTCACGGACGCACACACACACTTTCCCGACACCTTTCTGTACGGAGGGTGCGTCATCTCGACCGTGACAGAGTGACGGCAACTATCGACGATCCATTTCCCCCCACTGGTAAAACATGTCCACTAACACCTACATACATCATTCAAGTACACAGACAATAGCATACACACAATGGGAGGGCACACGAACATGGACGGCACGGCACTGTCATACACTCTTCCTCAGAACCATATCAACAAACGTTACGTACATCCGGGAAAGCGAAAGCGAACGCGAAAGCGAAAGCAAAAGCAAAGGCAAAGCCCAATGCAGCCGTCAAAGGTAACGTTCACCACGGCAGACACTTGCAGCCGCGCCGCCGTTAAACGCATTTCAGTGCGGCTCCAATACGCCTCCGACACGGGAACGTTCCGTTGCTCTACGAATGCGTTTCCTCCCCTTTTTCCCTTCCTCTCTCTTTTGCCCCCCCTCCTTGCACTCTTGCCTCATTCCTCACGTTCTGCCCAGACATTCGACCGATCAAAGTCAACCTTTCGTTACCGTTCTCAGCGCGACGGTGTACAACAGTATGACGGGTGTGCCCAAGACTTCGGTTCAGTTGCGTGACGCCGGTCTATCGCGCCGATCGACAGTTACTCAGGGGGCGACGGATCGGACCACGTCACCGACACACAAAACACTTTCAAACAAACAAATACATACCGGATGGACACAGACAAACACGTGTACAGACATTCGCCAAACAAACGACCGCCGCCGCCGCCGTCGTCGTCTAGCGTGCATCTTGAATGACGACATCGGTGTGCGTGCGTCGTACGCAATCAGTCAGACACGGCTATCAAACATCAGAGTCGAATGGTACATCATCGTGCGTGTCGCCGTACACGTACAGTACAATACAACAACAAAACAATGCGTCTTAATGGCACGTTCATTTCAACGTCACTCACACACCTCCACGCTGCAGTTACGTCGCACCATTGTCAAACTCGGCGTACAGCAAAGGGAATAGTGGGCGGCAAAAAAAACCAAACAAAAACATTTCACATTTCACCCTCGCCATGTATGATGTGCAAAAAAACAAACCCGCAAACGGCCGTCGTTACGGTGACACAAAAGTCGCCGATCACACTGTCCCCCCTCGCAGACGGGTAACACACACACACACACACACACACACCAACAACACCAATGGGTCAAAAACCACGCCAACGAGGCGTGCCACCATTCCACGCCACGGCGACCAACCTCGTGGCCGTACCCCGCGCAACACGCTTTGACGCGCCCCCCCACCCACAATCAAAATGCACACATACATCACAGCCGTCCACACAAACAACAACAACAATTCCGCCCTTCCCGCAAAAGGCAAGTTGGTGGCCCTGAAAAGGGCCGTTTTGCCGCTCTCGCAACGGAGGAGCCTTCTCCATCCTTCCTTCCATTCCAGAGCCACCTCCTTACTTGGAGCTCGTGTACTTGGTCACCGCCTTCGTGCCCTCGCTCACGGCGTGCTTGGCCAGCTCGCCAGGCAGCAACAGCCGCACAGCGGTCTGGATCTCGCGGGACGTGATGGTCGAGCGCTTGTTGTAGTGCGCCAGGCGAGAAGCCTCGGCCGCAATGCGCTCGAAAATGTCGTTCACGAAGCTGTTCATGATGCTCATCGCCTTCGACGAGATGCCCGTGTCAGGGTGCACCTGCTTCAGCACCTTGTAGATGTAGATGGCATAGCTCTCCTTCCTCTTGCGCTTCTTCTTCTTGTCGCCCTTCGAAATGTTCTTCTGCGCCTTGCCAGCCTTCTTGGCGGCCTTCCCGCTAGTCTTGGGCGGCATCTCGAACCAACGTACGGCAGCAGCAACACCAGTAGCAAGCGCTCCGCTCTAGTCAGCGTCTCCCCACACAGTGGCACCCGCCGCCAGCCGCCGCCGCACCTTTACCAGCTCGCCCTGTTGCGGCCGCCGACCAATGGGGCGCGCGCGCAACCGGCCGCCGCACCCGAGCCCATAAAGCACCCCCACCCCGGCTGCGCCGGCACGCACTCCGCTGCTCGACTCGCTGCCGCTCGCACCGGTCGTTTTCGTTTCCGTTTCGTGTGCACCGTCGCTAGCCCATCGCCATGTCCGGACGCGGAAAGGGAGGCAAAGTCAAGGGCAAGTCAAAGTCCCGCTCAAGCAGGGCTGGGCTCCAGTTCCCGGTCGGCAGAATCCACCGCCTCCTGCGCAAGGGAAACTACGCAGAGCGCGTCGGCGCCGGGGCGCCCGTCTACCTC